>NC_083763.1:75682454-75849954 GCF_963514075.1 Conger conger | reverse complement strand
CAGCTGATTTGACTGTGCAGTTCTGTGGTAGAGAGACTGTGCTGCCCAGCTGATTTGACTGTGCTGTTCTGTGGTAGAGAGACTGTGCTGCCCAGCTGATTTGACTGTGCTGTTCTTTGGTAGAGAGACTGTGCTGCCCAGCTGATTTGACTGTGCAGTTCTGTGGCAGAGAGACTCTGCTACCCAGCAAGTGAGCCGTGATTGGAAGCTGACCTAGCGTGCGATCCTATGAGTTCTCCAAGGAGGGTGCAGGAATGAGACAGGCCAAGGATTATGACCAGGCATTCTTAATCTGAGGAGATTAAACCCGACAGAGGGACCTGACAATCATGAGTCAGGACACACTCGTAAAACAAATCCTTACCACTACAACATGCTTCATCCCAGCTCATCGGGAGCAATTAGGGGTTAGGTGTCTTGCTCAGGGACACTTCGACACACTCAGGGCGGGGGATCGATCCAGCACCCCTCCAACTGCCTGACATGCTCTTGAGCGAATGTTACCCCCGAAAAGCTTTAATTGTTTCAATATTGTGCTTTACATTAGTTATTTAGCTGATGCTTTTATCCAAAGTGACATATGTTAATTAGACTAAGCAGGGGCTAATCCCCCCTGGAGCAGTGTGCGGGCAGTCAGGGCGTGCCCCATGTATCCAACAGCAGCATATTCTAGGATCTCCATCTTTTTTGTTTTTTGGCTAAACTCTGTAGCTTGGAAACATGCCGTCGAGCATTTATCCTCAACCGTACATAATAATACTTTTTCATCTCAGAGTAAGCGATAGGCTAAGCGTTAACCCCTTAAAAAAAAGCACCTAATAAATAATTTGTTGACGAACGTATTTTATTTTTTTAATTTTTTAATTTTTTATTTATTTATTTCGCCATTTGTAGGGACAGCTGCGCGCGCTGCGAGGCTCAGATGGATCCTGCCACACGTGATTGACAGCGGCCGCGCGTGGAGATGATGTATGACGCTGAACGCGCTTCCCCGCACCTGTCACAGCAGTAAGGCAGCACAGCGGGTGGGCACCAGCTCTCGTGGAGAGAGGAGCACGCACACACACACACACACACACACACACACACACTGAGATGCGCCGCTCTAATTATTTTCCAACTGAACTTTTCTACTGGAGCAGAAGGCGGGGCTCCATGCGCAGTGAACTTGTAGTGAATATCAGCGAACGATGCACACTTGCACGGTGAACAAATGTTGAACCCAGGAGGTGTAGGTAGATGTAAATGCAATCAATCAAATAAAATAATTTTTAGTTTGTTTGGTTTGTTGGAAGCCCAGGCTCTGAATTCGAAAATAACCGTTTAAGTTACCTGGGCGGGAGAGAGAAGCTCCAAACAAGTTTCCACAGACAGCAGAAATGGCAGTTAAAGATGGGTTTCACTCAATATTCAGACTTTGTCCTCGCCTTCGCCGGAAAATTGCCGTCAATTGCACACCGCCATCTGGTGGAGGCGAGGGAGACAGCGCCACGATTTAAATCCGAAGAAACGAGAGAGACCTTTACATTTGACATTTCAGTCATTTGGCAGACGCTTTTAATCCAAAGCGCATAGGTTCTTCCACAAGTTAAAGCATCACATCCATAACTCGTAAAATACACATGAAAAAAAAAAAAAAAAAAAAATCTATATATATATATATATATATATATATATATATATATATATGACTAATCACTAAGGGTTATGAGGTTAGGCCTATGAAATCATACATCGATTGGTGAATTTGAGACAAGCGCCAGATCGCACTAAACCATAGTGATAGCGCAGAACGCGAGGGATTACACACGTTTTTATTATTATCATTATTTTATTTTAATATATACATATTTTATAACAACCAGCATAAAGACCAGTGTATATTTCCCATATATTTATACAACATGGCATCATCATGGACTTGCTAACTAGCACGGTCACTAACTAGCAGTCAGGGCGTTCCCCATGCACCCAACAGCAGCCCATATTCTATTATCTCCATGGACCTTTCGTTCATCATTTTGGTTTTTTGGCTGAACTCTGTAGCTTGGAAACATGCAGTCGAGCATTTATCCCCAACAGTACATAATAATACTTTTTCATCTCAGAGTAAGCGATAGGCTAAGCGTTAAACTAAAAAAAAAAGCACTTAATAAATAATTTGTTGACGAACGTATTTTATTTTATTCTTTTTTTTCGCCATTTGTAGGGACAGCTGCGCGCGCTGCGAGGCTCAGATGGATCCTGCCACACGTGATATGTATCGATTACATATCCGTGTTGTGGGCTACTGGAGAAGGCCGCGCAGAAGGGGATGTAGCTCAGTGGTAGAGCGCATGCTTTGCATGTATGAGGCCCCGGGTTCAATCCCCGGCATCTCCATGGAAACCTTTTTGGCATGTAGCCTAATGAGTAAGAGACATAACCGCGAGCCGGAAGGTTGGGGACTCCAGCCCCGGCGTCGCCACGATAATATCCACATATCTATCCACAGCTGCACCCCCACCGCACCATCCGCCACCAAACACCGGAGAACTGCAGCAGCCCCTGCTGGAACACAATGGTATTACGCCTGTTTCAGCTCCAATGCATTGATTAAGCGAAGTCATTATTTGGACACCAGCTGTTCCAGATGCAATTGAGCTGCTGACTGACAGGTCAATCCTTAATGGGCCGGACGTTCTGCTCCGACAGGTGACCTAGCCTGCTTCAGAGAGACAGGCAGATGTGCAGACAGAAGGATAGGCCGACAACACATTTTTACAAAGATTTTACAAATACAGACAACCGCGCGCACACACACACACACACACACACACACACACACACACACACACACCAGATGAAAAGGCTGTGCACACGAATGCACCTACACACACCGTCATACACACATGCCAAGGGCAAGACATTGTGTGCACATTCACATGTGCACGGACACACTTATCCACACACACAGCAGACGGGCAGACGGATATTCAATTAATTGCACACCTGGACCTGTTAATCATGTGACCTAATCGGGTACAACATTAGTGTTCCACTCCAGCAGAAACTCACAGGGAAAAAGCGGGCTTCCCATTGGCTGCTGCAAGAAAACCCACAATCCTCCTCTCACAGTCCTACGTCAAGTGTCATGAGCACTTTCATGTGTGTTTATTAACAAAACGCCCACAAATTTGGTGTCTCGGTGGCGCAGCCTGTAGAGCACTGACCGCATGCTCATTGCGAGCCGCGACGTCGGCGGTTCGAATCCGACCGTCCGACATTTGTCGCATGTCTTCCTCTCTCTCGCTCCCATTCTTCCTGTCTCTCTATACTATGTACTATCCAATAAAGCTGAAAAAGGCCTAAAAAAAAACGCTTACAAATTCATATTTAAAACATCCCATCCAGCATGTCAGTCATAACCACAACAGGCGTCACTGTTTGATTGAATGAAAAGAAGAAAACAAAGATAGCATACTGATTTCTGTAAAGAAAATCAATTGAGGCATATAAAGAAAGCACAAAATGGCAAACAAGGTTCTATAAAGATAAAAGATTAAAATAAACTCTCTTTGTCACATTTTCCCTCTTCAATCCCGAAGCTCATTGATTTAAGACCGATTATCTGTCATATTCAAATATACACCGATCAGATGCAATTCACTTATGATTATCTGCCTATATAAGTACACATATCATATAATGAAATAGTATTCATAGATACGTTTATACAGTTTTAAGCATTAGTAATCATGAAAAAACTGGTTTCAGCAGGTGGCTTTAAAATTGTGGCTGCTGATCGTTGTACGTATCGTATGTATGTATGCGTATTTCGATTAATCTTTATGAATAAATATAACACATACACGTGTGCGTGAGCTGTTTGTATGCATGTGTGAATGTATGATGAACACACACGGACCACCTGTTCTTGTGAGAGCAGCGACTGAAAGAATGTGTTGTCAGTGTTCACTCCCACCTGAAACTGGAGCGCGCGATGGGGAGGCCTGGCCGAGGCGTGTAACTAGCGGCCCCAGCCATGGATCAAACCGCTCCGTTCTGCCATAGTTGACTTTCCGGCGCAACCTACAGGTCGATGGAGGATGGGCATCCCCTGATAACATTTCTTCCGGGGAGTTTTTTCCCTACTGTGGTGTATTCTGTGCACCCACACACACACACACACACACACACACACATATATATATATATATATATATATATATATATATATATATATATATATATATATATATATATATTAAACAAATTATTGATTATGGTGTGAATTAGCAAACAATTCACCGTATGTATATATCGCCTGGATTGAACATCCGTATATGAAAATATAGGTATCACTAGGGGGCGATCTCAGATCAATTGGCGAAACCAGTCGCTCGAAAATTGCCCCCCTTGCCCTGAGCGTGCTGTAATCGGGCTGGCCTCTAGTGGCCACGCGCGACGTGACAGCAGTCGGCTCCCCCCCCCTATCTCTACCTCTCCTCGTCCTTGAGAAGATTGTAAAAAAAAAAAAAGTACAATAATCAAAATAGCAACATCTTGTATATTAATATATTCATTCAGGGCTATTAATTTACGTTTTTGTCAAATACATCAACAAGTCAAATACATTCCTCAATTTCACAAATTTATTATTCAAAAGAAGGCTTGCTTCTTATTTATAAACGGTATGAATAATAACACTGTTTTTTTTAAAGAATGTATTTAGATGATCAATGATATAAATTAGGGTCACGAGATGAAGAGACCCTCAATTGCGGAGCCAAAGTTGTTTTCACTGTCTTCCTCAGAAATATTCACTTGAAAATACACGAGAGGTTAGTGAGATGAGAGATTCCTTGGAAGTCCCCGAAAGGAAGTTTGCGTCGCGTCGCGTTTGGCCATAAAATCTCAAGAACAGCGTGCATATTGAAAATGCTAGTGTTTCGTTACGCGGGCAAACCAATGCTGTGTTGTTTTATGAAAGTCTAACAAACTGTACACGGTTGAAAACGTAATGTCATTAGCGGAAATGTTTCTCAGTCGTTATTTCAATACCATATCACTAGCCGGTTCTAGGTTCAGATGAAATCATAGCTACTGGATACGGTGATATTGGTAGCGAACTTCGTTCTAAATGAACTGAAATGTTTTTATAGGTATATAATAATAGCGACGTTTCTTATTAAAATATATTCCACCACACGATTCTGTAAATAATACGATGTCTTTATATGCCGTGTTTGATCAATTCCGCCTCCCATTTTACGTAACTGACGAGTCCTTTAGCCGTGGTTGCCTAATATGCATGATGAATACTGTTCCTTTCGGGACGCATATAAAAGTTTATTTGAGGAGCAAACTGATGAGTCGCCGAATCGTCAGGTTTCAGCCTTCCTTCCTGCTAATGACACGAATTGAGTATTCCCAAACATTGCAATAGTGTATCGCATGTATCTCACAATTGCTGTGAGCAGTGCGCAAGCAGAGCGCTCTTTCAGCAGGCTAAAGCTATCGAAAACATACCTGCGCTCTACAATGACCGAGGAGCGTCTTTCTCAGCTTGCACTCTCTGATCGAGAGGAGACAAAGAATATTGATCTGGAAAAAGTTGCCGACAATTTTGCAAAAATGGAATATAGAAAGACTTTGTCGGCCTGATGCATGTATGGTAGGCTATGGTGGATGTTAAATTAAACAAGAGTTGTGCATTTCCTCAGGAAAATGCGGAGTGTGATTGCGGCAAATCGGTGGACTATTGCTACTACTGCTGCTAATACTAATGTGTTTAAATATTTCTATTTAGAAGCTGGTGCACAGGTCTACCTAATAAAGTGATCACCGAGTGTATTTGAGCTGTGCTAGAGGGCAAGGCTATTGTGACATCAAATCGGTGGACTTTTGCTAGTAGTTTAAATATTTGCATTTACAAGCTGGTGTTACAGAGAGTATAAGAACATTTGGATGTATAATAGCCCATATGTAGTGTAAAAATTGAGAATTAAAAAAAAACCAAGAGAATCTGGTGAGGAACAGCCCGTCACCAGAAACGTTGGTTGTTATTTTTCCCAGACTTCTTGCAAAAATTAACTGAGTGTCGCGAACAGGATGCAAGATAGCCCGAAGGAACCCCGCCGTCTGTTCCAAAGCCACGCGACGGCGCACAGAACTGCTGACGTGGCACTGCAGAGCTGCGGGCTCCTGACCGCGCGCTTTTCCCCTGACCGCCTTGCCTTGGCACGAGCACGTTTCTTCTCTGTGGCACGCGGGAGGTATTTCTCAAGACGAAATTCTTAAATGCCTTTTAATTTCGGACGTCGGTAAATCACCTGGATATTACGGAACTCAACTGTATTTAAATAGGTCCAGCCACAGGTAAAATGGCATTACTGGAGTACCTACCCAGTTTCTTCGGTAAAGGAGATGCACACATTTGTCATTATCTTGCCGGAATGTAATTTCGGAGTTGGAACTTTTGTCTACAACCTAATGCGATGCTCTGTTAATAATGTAACTGCACATAATGCAAAAATATATACTTTTTTGCCTCGTGTAAAAAGTTATTAAATTACACAACCTCATGTCTCTCTATGCTATACATTATATAAAATATCCTTTTTTTTTTTTTTACATTATAGGCAAATACATTATGATTTTTTTTATCTATGACAACTGTTGCAGTTTATATGAATATTACAGTTAGGAGTTGCTATGGTTGCCACAGCCATGAACGTCCAAGGCGGTTGACTGGCGCGATTTGGCAAGCTAAAAGGAGACACCTCCGGCTTGGGAGGCCGATCGTGGCTCTTTGTTGCGGCGGAATGGAAATCTGCGATGCATTTCAGTGGCCTGGTGTGTGCATATCGGGGGGGATGCGAGCTTTCACCAAGAATGACAGCCAAAAACACCAGCAAAAACGTTAAGGCTGCATGTTTTTCTACACAACCAACATTCTCCACCTTTAATTGTACTTTAACCTCGTTTCTGCTTAATATTTACTTTTGTGTTCAGTGTGTTGCAAATGTGCTTGAAATAACCTCTACGAATGAACTCCCTTCTCCCGCATCCAGACGCTCAGCTCTAATTGGCCGAGATCTCCCACACCCTTTAACCCAATTGGCAGATATATTGCAGCCAATCACAAGAGCAGACATTCTGCTCACATATGTAGTACATTGGTGGAGGGGAGACGACGTCATTGAATATCGAGTGAATCCCCAAAAACAATCCTCCTCCCCGCCCCCCCCCCCCCCGCATAAAGGCATTTGATTTCTGTGTGAGGTCGCGCCTGAGATTCTGTGACCACCCAGTCAGGACGTCCATACTCACGGTATCACCAACACCCAGCATAGCATTCAGATCCTTTCCCTCAAAATCCAGGACATGTTCCATCAGAAAAGCAGCAAAAATGGCAATAAAAATTCATTTTTGTCTAATGAGCTGTAAGTTTTAAGGCTGAATGACTAACGAGAGTCTGTGGTCTTAAACCTGAAGAACCATATATTCCACTATGCTGAGACCCACACTACATGGGATATTCAATAAAATAAAAAAATATATATTCTTAAATAATTTTAACTGCGACATGTCATCGAAGACAACTATAACGTCAAATTTTGAAAACATTTAAACCTTTATCTATCCACGCCTAAAGACCACATCCCTGCCCAGACCCCCCCCAAGGGCCACATCCCTGCCCAGAACCCCCAAGGGCCACATCCCTGCCCAGACCCCCCCAAGGGCCACATCCCTGCCCAGACCCCCCCCAAGGGCCACATCCCTGCCCAGACCCCCCCAAGGGCCACATCCCTGCCCAGACCCCCCAAGGGCCACAACCCTGCCCAGACCCCTGTAAACGGGCGGAGGAAGAGGGCGAGCATGAACGGAGACGGGAGCACAAACACAGGAGCGGGGCGGGGCCGTGGGCCTGGAAATGGTGGCATTGCGCGTGTTCCTTTATTGCCTCTGAGGGAGAGTTACATAAAGAGTGTCGCGGGGCGAGTCCCAGGGCCGGGCTGGCGACGGGGCCGCTCCGCGGGGGAAGGGTGGCCTCGGCGGGGGGGGCGGGCCGGGGGCAGGGGCATCGCGTTAAAAGCCGTGCACCTTCAGCTGCTCCTCCTTCACGATGCCGATCTGAGCACAACAACACACAACGAGAGAGAGAGAGAGAGAGAGAGAGAGAGAGAGAGAGAGAGAGAGAGAGAGAGAGAGAGAGAGAGAGAGAGAGAGAGAGAGAGAGGCAGGAAATGTTACATACACATCTGGCACCCCCATAAAACATTGCCATAAAACATTTTTAACTGAATTGACAGGGCAATGGTGAGGACATTCGAGAGAGAGGGGGAGGGGGAGGGGGATGCTCACCTCCAGGAGGAACTGGCAGATATTCTTCCTCTGGTCTCCCTGCAGTTGGATCACCTCCCCGTACTCTGGGTGGTCGATCACGGTGCCGTTACAGGCGAATTTCTGTCGGGCACAAACGCAGACGCCACAGTCAGGCCCCCAAACCCCACAGAGCCAAGTGTTAGTGTTAGTCAATCACGTTCCAGTGAAATCACAGGTGGGAGTGGCAGAGCTGCCCTTCACTGGGGGTGACGGTAAATCTGACCCACCAATCAGAGCCCGGTTTCAGGTATGCCTCTGTATTGAAAACCTATAACGCTAAAGAAAGGCAACCGCCCAAGCAAAAACAAGTAATTACAGGATTCACATGCATCACGATAGCTGGTGGGCGAATGTTCCACCAGTGACTCATGCCTCATGTGATGTTACACATCTCTATGCCATTGATTTATGTTGGTAGGTTTTATTTATTAAATTTTTTTTTGATTAGCAAACGGTATCACAGGCCCACGCGGTGACGTCACACGCGAATCCCGACACTGAACGTGCGCACGCCCGGAAGCGCCGCGTTCGGACCGCACGTTCTGAACGCAGCCGTCGGCACGGCAACCGACCCGGCGAGAGATTCCAGAGAAGTCACCTATGACATCACTGTAACACAACCCGCCAGCTGACGGGGAGAGCGCACTCAGCTTCCCGCGGGCGTGACCCCCCATCCCCCCACCCCCAGCCCGCACAACAGGAGGGAGGAGAGACGGACGGACACATCCGTCCAGACTGGATTCACAGCGCTCCGAGACTAGGAGCCCTTCACATTCTGCAGGGTTACAGAAACGCACTAGGTTTACACAGAATATAGACAACACCACGCAACCCAACCCCCGCAGAATACCTCCGCCTCAGCTGGGACGGGGAAACTGAAACGGAATGTGGACCCGGAACCCCACACACAAACCTGTTTTCCTCACCCTTACAACTACAAAGTCAGCCCTGAGGTCACCTTACAGGAAGAAAAAAAAAAAAAAAAAACTTCCCATCCTCGTTAACCCTTTTGAAGAGTGCCAATGGGCTTCTCAATGCTACGACGGCGTTCTCAAACTCCGCGGCTTTTAAACTCGGCAGCGGTAGTGATTGTTGCACCGGCATCAGGACGTTCCGCTCAGAGTGTTCCGCACCACAACGTTCCGAGAGGGCCCAGAGACCCACCGGGCGAGGCGTCCGCCCAAATCAGGCGACCGCCCAAATCAGGCGACCGCCCAAATCAGGCGTCCGCTGCTGGCCGGCCTCACCTTCTTGAAGGCCTTCACCAGCTTCTTCTTGTCATAGTCGTCAGCGATGCCCTGCACGGTGGTCAGCGTCTTCCTGCCGTTGCGCTGCTGGATCCGGATGTGTATGGAGTCCTCTGTCCCGGCCGGGAGGGAATCGTCACCCTTAGTGGCATCAGCAAAGGGATCTGGGGGGGGGGGGGGGGAGGAGGAGGCCCCGACTCAAAAGACTTTCCCACACTTTGGTAAACAATGGCAAAATGATATATAGGAAGAGGTCATCAGATGAGGTTCTAGACGGTACTGGATTTTATTTAGTATCTAAACAACTTTTGCCGGGGAGTATTTTTGTACATTTTGGTTTTACCAGGTAGATCACAGCACTTTTTAGACATGCATTACATTTTTTTTTTAATGCATTTTGTCTGTCTTATTGAGTTTTATTGTATTTTATAGGTTTCACTTTATTGTTTGACATTTTATCTCATATAAACAGACATTTACACAAAAAAATAATAATAGAAATACATTTTTTTTAAAGTAGCTTCCAGGTAAATACGTGCCGCAGTGACCCTGGATGGCAGCCGCTGCCTCCAAGACTGCAAACTGCAGGTCGGTGAGCGGGTTCAGCTCCACCAGCCACAGATGCGTACATCCTCCTCCGCAAGCAGTTTCTTAAAGATATTTTTTTTATCAAATCTATCCGTAGCTACGTTGCTGAAATAGCTAGTCCGCTACTCCATTGGTATTGGTGCTCTAGTTGTAAAAGTCGCTGTCATCCAAACGAAGGAAAGCACCTTTGGCGACCTGGGATTGATACTCCCGCAGAAGTTTACAAACTGTAGTGGTTACCCACAGGCTTATTAAACCTCTGGTGCCAAAAAAAAAAAAAAGGAAAACATTTTTACCCACTTAAGTCGGTTCAAAACCATGACTTAAATTTGGAGTCACATTCTAAAGTCCCCTTTTACCCTGAGCCAATTCCACCAGAGGTACACACAATATAAAAGATAATAAATTATTCAGCTGACACTTCTATCCAAAGCGACTTCTTATATTAGACCGAGCCTTGCTCGGGCCGGGGCCGGGTCCCAGTCATGTACCTTAGCCACCAATATCTTCTCATTACTATTCGTCCCCTCACGGGATACCTAAACTAATTTGTAATGTGTATTGAAAAATCATATACGGCCAACAATATAAGCGGTGTCGTATTTCCTGAGGACGCCGACATCCACAATCACTTACTGCACTTAACTTTTCAAATCGACAGAGTATTTTATACAATCTGTTAATCTCAGCTCGTCGTCAAAAATCACAGATTTTTAGATCCCATTTTCGTGCGAGAAACCCTCTGTAATGTTCAGTTGGCTTACCTTGACTACTAACGTTCTACGTCGACGATACGAAGTGGTCGCGGCGATTTTGTTTAATTGACAAACATGTTTAGACTTGTTGTATGGCGGGTTTTATGGTGTAAAATTAAGTTATGTCCGATTAGGTCAATTTATCGTAACTAAATCGTTTAATACTGCGTTAGTCGAGTCTTTCACATTGGACTTTGGAAAGCTTGCTTTGACGACAAGACTAAACAGAAAATACTAACATTTTGGCTACGTTTTTTTAGAGCAAATTCAAAATGTCTTCAGCGGAAATGCAACCCCCACTTCTTTGTTAAAACTTCTTCACGATGTAGATGTAGCCATCTGGCTAGCTAGTTGTAAAATCGCCAAACAAGTAGTACGTCAATATATCAGTAGCGTTAAGCATTTTGTTATCAATATGAATTAATAGTGTTTATTTACATTGTTACCAAATTCCTGTCACGATACGTAGCTAGCTAACGTTACTAGCCGAGCAACGTCGCTCTTAGCCAGTTAGCAATCCATTAGCACCGGATCCCTAAACGTTTGCCATGCGAGCTACCAAAACGTTCCATTTAAAACGAACCACTTTGTTAACCGACGTAGTAAGCGTGTCGAACGTAAGTTAACTTAGCAAACTTACTTTTATCTGCTCCCAAAAAAAGAAAACAAAAGAAGGCTAAGATGGCCCAGCTAACTTTAACCATCGTCTGCTAAAAGCTAGGAAGCGGTTAGCAAACTGGCTAATCTCCGTAATAACACCGGCCGCCATTTTCAGATTAGGACAAAGCAACGCAGGCTAGACAGCTAACACTAAACTATCTTGAGTACGTTAACTGACGAGCTAGTTATGACTTCGCATCAATCTTATCCAGCTATTTAATAACAAGATGGCTTCTTAAATGTAGGTTACCTTGGCAACATTGCTAAGTTAGACGAGGTTGGTTAACTTTAGTTAGCAGAATAACAGAGCGACTAACGGCTGTAGATGGTTAGTTAGGGATAAATAAATAAGTGAACCAAACTTACCGAAAGATTGGAGGTTCTGGATAGCGGACATGCGATATTAGGATGAGACCTTTGATGTGAGGAAATCTGCTGGCGCGTCTGTGCCTTCCTGGCCTTTTAAAAGTCTTTTTATGAAGGCGTTCAGAAGCGCTGAAGCTGAATAAGAAAAACAATGATCTCACCCGTAAAAACCTCCCTCTTCTTCTGAGCGGATTGTTCGGTTAGTCATGAGTCATGTGATTGGGAGTATACCGCCCCCTATAGCAACGGAGTGTTCAGCGTCACCGCCGACACCAAACCTACCAACCCGTAGTAGTGACAAAAAAAGTAACAGAGTGGGCAACAAAATAAGTATGTTCGATCATGCATCTTGATATTAATTTTGGCATATATGAGAAACACTTGTCAAGAGCAATTAATACAGTTTTACATCTTTACAGAGATGGCTAGTATAGACAGAAATTGGTTAACTTATGGTACCACCCAGTGGCGTTTCTGGGAATTTTGGACCCAGTGGCAAGATTTGATTAAAAATGCATTAGGCCTATTTCATTGAATTACCCTTTTTAATATATTTTTTCAATTTTGTTTATTGGTCTGCACATTGTTCTTTTGTTCATTTTGGCTTATTTTAAATGTTTGAAAGCTTTTTTATTATGTAGGCTACTGAGAAGTGCTATACAAATAATGGTCACAATCATGATCAAAATGAGGCCAAGTTGCAGCAGGTATTGTGGTTGTGCCCATGTATTTATTGCAAAACAATCATAGACCAATAACATGCTTACGTTTGCACAATAGTTTTCATTCATTCATATATTTTTTCAGCTACCAAGAAAACAAAGTGCAGGACAAGACGCTCCGGTTGTGAAAATGTTTTTGCACATTGGTGTTTACATAGTATCTCCACCCAACCCTGAATATTCTGCTTAGGTGGGGACAGTAGTTTTGTTTTTCTGGATAAATATGACACAATTTCTACAGAATATACAGATTGTGGCTTTGAGTCCCACCTGGGTCTGTTATTCTTTATAATAGAGACAAATTACCTCAAAGTCAGAGTTAATTGCATGAAATATATCATTCTCTGTGCGATGAGCTGAATTATGGGTATACTAATGGCAGTTAACATGCTGGCAAGTGCCATGAAAAAGTACCCCTTCAATGCTCACTCAACACATTTTAATTAATAATTAGATTCAGCTGATCGAACACAGCCGGACTTGATTGAGGCCATCGCTGTTTAATCGCAACCTCACTCTCATTGAACCTTACCATCCGTGTGCGGTAGTCACCACCACAAAGTTTCTACAAGCATCCTGTGCCATGATCCAAAGGAATTCCACTGTAGATGTACAGTCTCTAAAGGGTTACAATGCCATTGTCTCCAAATGGAGAGCACTTGAAGCAGTGTTGAGTCTTCCTAGGAGTGGCAAGCCTAGGAGAATCTTCCTAAAAGAAAGAAGGGTCAGATTATCTGAGAGCTGTGAACAGCATCACAATAGTGAGAGGTCGTCCAGAGTGAGCTGCTTAAAGTCTGCTCTCTCTCTCTACACCCACAACACTCCTGGCCTCAGTCCAACACAACGTCTCCTGCAGCGGTGGGCAGAACCAGTCAGTCACTCCTACTCTTTCTGTCACGCAGTTTCAAAGAAATGAGATTACAACTGAGTTGTTGTCAGTGAGAGCAGTCAAATGGCTGAAGGAGGAGGTTTACTGAATCAGGACCAGTTCAGCTGTTCGATCTGTCTGGATCTACTGAAAGATCCGGTGGCTATTCCCTGTGGACACAGTTATTGTATGGGCTGAATTAAGGGCTGCTGGGATCAGGATGATCATACTGGTGTCTACAGCTGTCCCCAGTGTAGAGAGACCTTCACCCCAAGGCCTGTTTTAAGAAAAAGCATCATGTTGGCTGAAGTGGTGGAGAAACTGAAGAAGACAGGACTCCAAGCTGCTCTTCCTGCTCACTGTTACACTGGACCTGGAGACGTGGCGTGTGATGTCTGCACTGGGAGAAAGCACAAAGCCGTCAAGTCCTGCCTGGTGTGTCTGGCCTCTTACTGTGAAACTCACCTCCAGCCTCACTATGAATATCCTGCCTTTAAGAAGCACAAACTGGTCAAAGCCACTGGAAACCTGCAGGACAATATTTGCCCTCAACATAAAATACTGCTGGAGGTTTACTGTCGTACCGATCAGAAATGTATCTGCCTGCTGTGTGTGATGGATGAACACAGTGGCCATGATACAGTCTCAGCTGCAGCAGAAAGGACTGAGAAAAAGGTAAGGACTGGAACTCTTACACATAACACTCATGCTTTCTTACAGTGATGACAGATATCATATTGGCTTTATTCGTGTGCATTCATATACAATATGGAGCCTTATGACTTATGTTTTTATTTATTTAAGAAGATGATGAAATTAACCTTCTGAAATGTTTCATAAGAAAGTACTGAACACTGAAGTGATTTTTTTTCTCGTCTGAAATCGAAAGTGACAAAGTAGAGCAGGAAGTGAACAAAAATTCAACCGGCTCTCTGTGGCCCTCACCCCTGTATTCTAAAAAGCAAGTTCACTCACATAGTCTAGAAACTTTACCTTACCTGTAAGGGCAGTAATGGTAAATCTAACCCAGATATCCTGATCTGGGTTGGGGGGGGCTGTAGTCTAACCCAGCATGCATTGCGTGTGAGGTAGCAATAAAGCCTTGGCAATTAGCCTAACTTGGACTATTTTTGGACTATGGGAGGAAACCAGAGTATCCACTTAAACAAGGGGAGAAGATGCAAGCTCCACACAGAAAAGGCCCCAGCCAGGATTTTAACCTGTGACCTTCTTACAGTTATGCAATGTGATATAAAAATCAATGTGTCCACAGAAGCAGCTGGGGGCGACACAGAGTAAATTCCAGCAGAGAATCCAGGAGAGAGAGAAGGAGCTGCAGGATCTGAGACAGGCTATGCAGTCGCTCAAGGTGGGTACTGACCAGAGGAGGAGACAACAGCTGACTGCTGGAAGAGCCATTTCAGGGCTCAGTCAGGGCTCTCCTCCAGTCAGCCAGTGAGGAGCCCAGTGTTGAGCCACTTTCCAGCCCTGTGGGGCTCAATCCCACTGAGCCACACTGTGGGGAACTGGCTGTCTGGGGTCCCAGTAAGAGCTGAGTGAAAGGCCTCGTTAAAATGTACAGCCCTCCTCTCTCTGTGTCTCCCAACAGCGCACTGTACAGGTAGCAGTGGAGGACAGCAAGAGGATCTTTGCTGAGCTGATCCGCTCCATTGAGAGAAGGTGCTCTGAGGTGAAAGAGCTGATCAGAGATCAGGAGAAGGCTGAAGTGAGTCGGGTTGAAGGACTCCTGGAGCGTCTGGAGCAGGAGATTGCTGAGATGAGGAGGAGAGACACTGAACTCTAGCATTTTTACACACAGAGGAAGCAGTGTCACTAACTCTGACCCTGGAATCCAAATCCAGCCCTGATTTTCTATTCTGGGGTCAGAGGAGCACATTTTACACGGTTCTACACCTCTACCAGCACTGGGGTCAGGATCGCTTTTCTGGGGAAATGGTACATTGTGAAATACAGGTGGAGTCTGCAGCTGTAGCCGGTACTCATAAACATGTCAGATAAGATATGTTTGAATCGATTAAATAATTAAGACCAGAAGTTGGCATAAAATCCTGAAACGCATCAGGCCTTGTTGTCCACCCCTGACTTAAATTCAGTCCTCCAAACTTGTATTCTTATGTTCAGGATGGGCTGAATAGTCTGTTCCCCTCATTCTGCATCTGTGGCTCAGTCTAGTAGAGTTGCAACCTGAGGGAACACTTACTGGTTAATTAGGCACACATACCTAGTTTGCATTATGCAAGAAATCTTTGTTTGATTATTTATTGAATGAGCTCTCGCTCTAGATTTAAATAGAGCTAACCGTTTGGCTATGTAAACTGTTCATTGTTGTTCCTACATTAGTGTATACTTTAGTGTTCTTAGTGTTGTTTCCTAAAGCTGTTTCATAGATATAATCCTGTCCTCATGAGATTAGTCTACAAGGCCTTATCTTTGTTGTTTTCTTAGCACTTGAAACTGTACTTCCCGCAAGGGTCTTTCAGCACAACTGTCCCTGGTTATGGGTTATTGTTGTACATCGCTCTGGCTAAGAGCGTCTGCCAAATTCCTGTTAAGTAACGTGATGTAATGTAAACAAATGCCAGTGGAAACTGGAATTACCACATCTCTCTGTGTCATTGGGTGTGTTACACGTTTGTGTCGTCTAGACAGGTGGAATGACCAGTTCTCCTCATTAAGGTTTTCATTCCAAACAATCACTACACCTGCCGATTTCACTAATTAGTGTCCTCTTCGCTGGTTGAAGGCGCGTTAATGAGTAAAATCAGCAGATATGTGAAGTGATTGGTTGGAATGAAATCATGCGTAGGCCTACTCTTGGCCCTCCATGGCACGCCTGCTCAAGAACACCACATCCATACCCCACTGGGCATGGTATTTAGAAGTCGCTCGTATCGATTGGCAAAACACGCACCCCAAAAAAATCCTGGTGCTGGATGAATGGTAAATGGACTGCATTTATATAGCGCTTTTATCCAAAGCGCTGACAATTGATGCTTCTCATTCACCCATTCACACACCAACGGCGATTGGCTGCCATGCAAGGTACCGACCAGCTCATCAGGACCAATTGGGGGTTAGGCGTCTTGCCCAGGAACTCTTCAACACACCGAGGGGGAGGGATCGTCTGTTACCTCCTGAGCGAATGTCGCCCCCATGTGGATGAATAGGGCAAATACAGGACATGGGAGGAATTGAGGAAACTCACAGTGATTGGGTGCAGTCTGCTTGTTCCCAAACCCGACTGGTCTGTTTTTTTTTTCTGCGTGGATTCCTGACAGGTAAACGCAGTCTTAAATGCGATGTCTGTCCTATGAGGGTGAGCTGGTGCAATCGGGAATTCGCGAATCTCGCGGTGTCTATCTCTTCAGTCCTCCCAGGGTCGTCGCGGCGCGTGACGATCCCTCTATGCGCGCCAACTGATAAGCACTTAACTACGTGCACCACAGAGATGTTGGCTGTGGATATGTGAATATGATTCCCTCCCTTACTTACTGTGGGCTTCTGCTGTTGCGATCAATTTGCAGATACATTTCACTGCCGGGTGAGATCGTTGTCTCTCTCTCCCCCCCCATTTTAGTGGACCAAATGTAATTAGACCGTTGGCTTCTCAGCTGTTATTGATTGGTCGGGTGTATTCAATCGCTTCCTTAGTGCCGAGGTGTAAGAAAGCTTTCGGTATCTAGTGTAGTTATTGCTGTTTGTCCACATGAGGATGTATTGACAGCTAAAATGTCACAGTTCACGTGCTCTCAGAGGCACTTGTGGAATGCAGTCAAGCATACAAGGAGAAAACACACGTACGCATCAGGCATAAGTGGTCTAAATTTTGATTGGCTCTTTTGAGGCAATATAAACGTTGCCCAGATTCCTTGTTTAGGGACATTTGTGCCACATTCGTGCTTTAATCAAGCAACCAAAACCAGGCTTCTTTTTTGTAGCTAATTTCCCGGTAATGCTGAGAGACGGTGCTCATTAGCGCCACCGCGGTTGGCTCCAGTATAGGTAATTCAGACCCGTTTTCGATGAGAAGTCAATCGGTCAAACTATTACGGTCAAAATGTGAAATCAATAATTTCTTCCCAAAAGAAAATGTAATCCCCAATTTTTACTATTCTTTTTTCTTCATCTAATGCCTCCTCATGGGCCAATGTTGTTTAAGTCATCGTGTTATCAAAACACAACAATACTTTGCGGCTAAATCAAGGACCAATTACGTCACTCTCTGTCATACGCTTAGTGGACGAGCCGCCCCAGATACCATAAGGCAGTTAGCCGACGACACCACGTTGTTTCTAAAAAATAAAGACCAGATTAGGGAATCTATCAATCTATCATTTTCCAAGGTCTTTTTCTAAATGTTGCCAAATGTGGATTACTATCAATTAAAAGCTGTTCAGACGTCATGATTTACGACATCCCTGTCAAAAGTAAAATTAAATATCTTGGTATAATGATTGACATGGACCAGAATACTCGTGTGAAAGATAACTTAAATTCCTTGATTATTTCAATTCAACAGAGGTTTAATATGTGGCTGCAAAGAGATCTTTCTCTCGTAGGGAGATCCCTAGTAGCCAAAGTGGAAGAACTATCTAGAGTAATCTATTCTGCGTTAGCATTAAATGTCCCGAATGATCTTTGCACAAAAATAGACAAGCTCATATTCAATTTCATTTGGAAGAATAAATCCCATTATATAAAAAAGCAAGGAATGATGAATAAGCTGCATTCAGGTGGCCTTGGTGTATTGGATTTCTCCTCTCTAAATGCTACATTCAAAGTGAAATGGATCAAACAATACTTCTACTACACTACATCCTTATGGAATTTTATCCCTACACATATCTTTAATTCCCTTGGAGGTCTACACTTTTTACTCCGTTGTAATTATGATGTCACAAAAATCCAGCTTAAGTTATTACACTATCACAAACAAATGTTACTATGCTGGTCCTTAATTTATAAGCATAACATAAGATTCAAAAACAAAACACTGTTTAATAAGAGTTGATTTGACAGAGGTATTTTGCTTGTTAGTCAATTGTTCAACAATGATGGTGAATTATTTACTTAGAAAGAATTTCTTTCTGAATATGTGTTTCATGTAACCCCACAAGACTATGCTGTTATATTCGATGCAATTCCAAACCGTATCAGAACACTATTTTCAGCTGCTCCAAAAGGAAAAGATTGCATCATTCCTCTGTTGGGTAATGAAAATCTGTTTATTGATGCAGGCTGTCCTCTAATTAGTGACAAAGCTAATAACCAATGTATTAGGAACATAATACAAAGGGATATTGTCTCATCTCCCCCGGCAGTTTTTTATTGGAATAACATATTTGAGGATATAAAGTGGAAATGGACTTGGATATTACCAAAAAATATATATTTTAACCAATAAAGTATTTTAAACTTATACACAGATGCTATCCAGGTAAAATGAAATTTGCTCAATTTAAACTGGACTTGGATTTATCTTGTTCATTCTGCAGAAGGGAAGATGAAACATTAACACACCTTTTCTGGGATTGTTCATATACTCAACTATTTTGGACTGATTAAAAAAATTACTACTATTAGTAACTCCTATTAACCTGGAGTTAAGACACATTTTATTTGGTGTTTCTAGTGTGGAAATTTTGGATAACAATGCATTGTATATTGTCAACCTTCTCTTATTATTAAGTAAACATTACATCCACACCAGCAAGTTTTCTGATCAGAAGCCAATTTTTTAAATCTTTAAAACAAATTTTGATCCTTATTGAAATATACTCTAAAAATCTAATCACCCCAAAGCTGTAAAAACGTGTCAAGCCTGTGCCACTCTATGTGTTACATGAATGTTAAATCCCCAAGTCTGTTTTATATATATATATATTTATTTTGCAATAAAAAATAAATAAAATAAAAACCGCCGCTCCAGATTGTACAACATGGCGGCGCTATTAAACTGGAATTCCCGGGCATAAAAATGCTTTTCACAAGCCCATGGATAGTCGATGGGCAACATAACACACATCTGGTCCATATTTTTCTAGCCTGTGGTTTTAATATGTAAGGCTCTTCAGGTATATTACCAGCACTGGCAGAGCTGGTAGCTGGCCAGCGGTGACACACCTTTGCCGGGAGTAGCCAACATCCGCATGCTATTGGGTTTTGTAAGCAAAAACACAAATATGTTCTTACCTTTATTTTGTTGGAGATTCGGGAAGACAATTGCGAAAATATCTACAGCGGGGACCGAAAGTCTGAGACCACGAGTGAAAATGCTGCTATTGTGCATTCTAATGCTAAGGACGTTAATCGTTCCCTAGCACAGGAACAATGTCTGTCTGTAGATTGATTGATTGATATGTATGCATAAAAAAAGACAACAATCCAAGGGATAACATGATCAAGTGTCGACACTTATTTCCGACATGGTCCTTATCGTAATAGACAAGACCGACAATAGCAAATAACATCCACTTTGTCACATCCTAAGTAAAGGGAAACTAAAACACATACTCCTCACATAAAAGTGCAAGAAACTAACTCAATAAAATATACATCCTACCCTGTTATCATACATTTTTATGTACAAAACATCAATATATCTAAGGGACCGAAGTCCGTTTTTAAACGAAACGAATTTAAAAGAACACCTCACAGGCTAAATGCTGGCCATCTTTCTCCAGAGACGAGCCCACGGCTCTAAACCCCCTCTGGATTGGGATATTCAGTGGAAGGCTGTTTCACAGCAAGCCACTGTTTGGAGCACTACTATACATCACCTATTCACCACGTCTAAATGTCAAAATGTCAACGCTAATGTGTCTTAACCTGAGTGACAATGTAAGTCGTTACATACACACTTATTACTTATTCTCTCTCTCTCTCTCTCTCTCTCTCTCTCTCTCTCTCTCTCTCTCTCTCTCTCTCTCTCTCTCTCTCTCTCTCTCTCTCTCTCTCTCTCTCTCTCTCTCTCTCTCTCTCTCTCTCTCTCTCTCTCTCTCTCTCTCTCTCTCTCTCTCTCTCTCTCTCTGCTGCTTCACGTCACCTTGGAGGAACGGACGACTTGTGGTGTGTTTACATGGATTGGATTCGCAAGCAAGAACGTTTTCTGTCGCTATCTATGAACACTGGCACACAACGGGGGGGAAAACAGGACAACGTTAGTGTGATCCGATATCTATCCTAAATTATTGGCACCGGTTAAACATGTCGGTAACGAGTTATGTTGCTCTAGTTTATAGTATAAATATTGTTTGGCTACAGCGAGCTGAGAGGAGTTCCCTTTATTTCTCGCATCACCTGAGCATAACATCACCTAAACAGGTATACGAAATAGCGCAAATATCAAATGGTATGATCCGCTTGAACGGTTGCTAAATTGGTTTTAGAAGCTAACGTCATTTATCGTACTGAATTCACGTGACATCGAGTTTTACCGACTGTTGAAAGATATCGGAGCCTCCTACAGTGGTGGGCAGAGCCAGGAAGGCATTCCCTACTCTCTCTGTCACTGTCACTCAGTTTCAGAGAACTCTTAACTCTGTCTCTGTTAGTGTGAGCAGTGAAAATGGCCAATATCTCGGTGGATCAGGACCGGCTGAGCTGTGTGATCTGTCTGGATATACTTAAGGATCCTGCGGCTATTCCCTGTGGACACAGTTACTGTATGGGCTGTATTAAGGGCTGCTGGGATCAAGAAGATCATACTGGTGTCTACAGCTGTCCCCAGTGCAGAGAGACCTTCACCACAAGACCTGTTCTGAACAAAAACACCATGCTGGCTGAAGTGGTGGAGAAACTGAAGAAGACAAGACTCCAAGCTGCTCCTCGTGCTCACTGTTACGCTGGACCTGGAGACGTGGCGTGTGATGCCTGCACTGGGAGAAAGCACAAAGCCATCAAGTCGTGTCTGGTGTGTCTGGCCTCTTACTGCGAAACTCACCTCAAACTTCACAGTGAACTGAACCCAGGAAATGCACACAATGTCATCAATGCCACTGGAAACCTGCAGGAAAATATGTGCCCTCAACATAAAAAACTGCTGGAGATTTACTGTTGTACCGATCAGCAGTGTATCTGTCTGCTGTGTGTGATGGATGAACACAGAGGCCACGATACAGTCTCGGCTGCAGCAGGAAGGACTGAGAAACAGGTAAGGACTGGAGTTATTCACTGGCGGCTATAATACTGAATATAGTAATACAGAAGGGGAGTAGTTTAGAGTTGAAGTGACTGAAATATACTCCCCTTTCAAAATCCACTTTTGGTGAAACATGAACTGGAAACTGTGAAATTGTGTTTTGGAACAAAAGCATGTACATTGGAAAAATTGGTTGCGTAAAATGTGCTTTACAATCAGCTCCATAATATTTTGGGACATAAGGACATAATTTTTCTTGATTTGGCTCTGTACTTCAGAATTATAGATTTGTAATCAAACAATTGAAAAATTATTGGTTAATTTACAGATTATATTAGCTCAAATTAAAGGGGGATTTTTTAATACGATTATATATTTCAGTTGCACCATAGTTCGCAATACTTTTTATGAATTTTTTGTATACATAGTGCGAACAGTGGTCACTGTCACATCCACACCTGCCTCCTGAAGAGTCTGATTTGTCAGACAGGTGCCGCCGCATGAATCGCAAAGCATTCTTTCTTAATGATGTTCTAAACTGTTGATTTTGGTAGGATTGCCCGATGTCTCTTATTTCTCAGCCTCATAATGGTTTCCTTCCACTGTCATTGGCACAACGTTGGCAAACACCAATAAGGTGACTCCATGGGCACTCAAAAGCCAAGAATCAGGACTAGGTACTGAAATCTGTCTTATAACTGCACTATAAAGGAAGACATTGAACATGCCTCACTAAGAAACACCTGTAAAGTAATCTGTCCCAAATATTATTTTTCCCTGAATGGGGGGACTGCATAAACATTGCTGTAATTTGTACATGGTGTGACTAAAGTGTATAAACATAACCTTTAATAAAAGCTGAGAATTTGCAGTTTACCTGCATGTGAAATTGTAAAAAAGTGTGGAGTACAGAGTCAAATCAAGAAAAAATATGTTATTGCCCCAAATATTATGGAGCTAACTTTATGTGTCAAATGTCCATGACCATGGAGAGGTGCTAAATACTTCTGCATTCTCCGACCATGGCACTTTCTCAGACCTGGACTCATCTTCATAAAAACATTCCATGATCATGATCTGGCAAACAGTATTCTTTCAAAAATGGTTTACATTTACATTTACATTTTAGTCATTTGGCAGACGCCTTTAATCCAAAGCGACTTACAAGTGCATAGGTTCTACCACAAGTCAAAGCATCACATCCAGAACTAGGAAAATACACCTGGACTGCTGTTCTGAACATATAGTCGTCATCATAAGTGCAATTTTTTTTTTTTTTTTTTTTTTTGGGGCGGGGGGAGGGGGGGGTTAGACAGGGATAGGGGTATCAGAAGGGGGGGGCGGGGTAAATCAGGAGGGGGGACTAAGGTAGAGTTTGAAGAGGTGTGTTTTGAGTCTGCGTCGAAATAGGGGGAGGGATTCTGCTGTCCTGACAGTGGTAGGCAAGTCATTCCACCACTGAGGAACCAGAACGGAAAACAGGCGTGAACGTGCAGCTCGACCGCCAGGTGCCCGTAGAGAGGGAATCGTAAGGCGACCAGAGCTGGCAGACCGGAGTGGTCTAGCTGGGGAGTAGGGAGTGATCAGGGATTGTATGTAATGTGGGGCAGTCCCCTTAGCAGCCTGAAATGCCAACACTAGGGCCTTGAATCGGATGCGTGCGGCAATAGGAAGCCAGTGGAGGCCAATGAGAAGCGGGGTGACATGAGCCGACCTGGGCTGACTGGTGATCAAGCGGGCTGCAGCATTCTGGACCAGCTGGAGGGGCTTGATGGCGCACGCTGGGAGACCGGCTAGGAGGGAGTTGCAGTAATCCAGGCGGGAAATGACGAGCGCCTGGACTAGGAGCTGGGTGGCTTTCTCCGTCAGGAGATGACGGATGCGGCGTATATTAAACAGAAAGAACCTGCAGGTTCTGGCAGTGGAGGATACTTGTGGAGCCAGGGAGAGGCAGTTATCAAGAGTCACCCCAAGATTCTTTGCCGTACGGGAGGATTATAATGGTTTGCCAGCTGCAGGACAATGTCATTCACCTTTGGTATACAAAAAATATTGCCTTTTATTATTTAACAAATGTAAACACGTCACAATGCATGCTAATATACAGTAAATGGAAAATAATCTATCTACAGAAGCAGCTGGGGGCGACACAGAGTAAATTCCAGCAGAGAATCCAGGAGAAAGAGAAGGAGCTGCAGGATCTGAGAAAGGCTGTGCAGTCACTCAAGGTGGGTACTGACCAGAGGAGAAGACAACAGCTGGCTGCTGGAAGAGGCTCAGTCAGGGCTCTCCTCCAGTCAGCCAGTGAGGAGCCCAGTGTTGGGCCACTTTCCAGCCCTGCGGGGCTCAATCCCACTGAGCCACACTGTGGGGAACAGGCTGTCTGGGGTCCCAGTAAGAGCTGAGTGAAAGGCCTGGTTAAAATGTACAGCCCTCCTCTCTGTGTCTCCTAACAGAGCTCTGCACAGGCAGCAGTGGAGGACAGTGAGAGGATCTTTACTGAGATGATCCGCTCCATTGAGAGAAGGTGCTCTGAGGTGAAAGAGCTGATCAGAGGTCAGGAGAAGGCTGAAGTGAGTCGGGCTGAAGGACTCCTGGAGCGAATGGAGCAGGAGATTGCTGAGCTGAGGAGGAGAGGCGCTGAGCTGGGGCAGCTTTCACACACAGAGGATCACATCCATTTCCTCCAGGTAACATCACTGGCTCTCTGACAGTCCGATCTGTCTCCGTATTTGGACAATGGTATTTGGACTGAACTTCTGTTCATTTGGCCCTCCGTTTACTCCAGCTCATTGGGTTTATATAAATATGAGGTCAATATTTAATTTGAGGATATGCACATCCGTGTTTGGTGACCCATGAAGGAATGACATGCATTTTCATACATATCCGCCCATTTTAACGATGTTCCAAACTGTTAATTTTGCTAAGCTTATTGTTTGGCCTATGTCTCTGACAGTATTTTCTTATTTCTCAGTCTCAAAATGGCTTCCTTGACATTTCTGGTCCTCATGTTGACAAATTCCAATAACATGTATACCTGCACTAAGTAAGCAATTGAATACACCTGACTAATCAGAATGCCAACTGTCCAATCCGACTTTTAATCCCCTAAAATGGAATCCCCTATGCATGAAAAGGGTGTATGTAATTCCTGCATGGATCGCCCAATATGGATGTAAATGGTAAATGGTTTATATACCGCCTTTATCCAAAGCGCTGTACAATTAATACTTCTCATTCGGCCATTCACACACACACACACACACACACACACACACACACACACACACACACACTCATGGCGATTGGCTGCCATGCAGGGCACCAACCAGCTCGTACTGTACTGGAGTGTAAATACCTTCAAATTGAGGGTTTGAAGACAGTTGTATTCGTTGTCTCATGCGATGCAGTACAGAGCCAAAGGAACAGAAGTTGTACCGCTATCCAGTACTTACGCGCTGCACTGCATATCCTAAAGGTGTAACAGGCTAGCTTAATGAGTATATTATATATTATATATTTTATATGTAGCATAATGTATGCGCAGGCTGAGTGCTGGTCCTTACTGGGCAGCCAGTGGGCTGGTTCCTCCGTTGCGGCCCGTCGCGTAGTGGTGAAGGCACCTGACTGGGACCCCGCAAGGTTGTTGGTTCAGTCCCCGGTGTAGCCACGATTAGTTCCGCACAGCCGTTGGGCCCTTGAGCAAAGGCCCTTAACCCCGCATTGCTCCAGGGGAGGATTGACTTCGTCTAATCAACTGAAAGTCACTTTGGATAAAAGTGTCAGCCAAATAAATTGGAATGGCCTTTCAATGTAGTTTTCTCGAAGAAGCATAGGATAGTACCCAAAAGAATTGATGCTGTTTTAAAGGTGAAGGGTGGTCACAACTAATACTGATTTCATTTTAGCAACAGGAATCTGTATTGAGACTGTTCTCTGTCTGTCTGTCTGTCCGTCTGCAGAGATATCAGTCTCTCCGTTCCCCTCCTGGACCCAGCATCACAGTCAGTCCATTTGTCTCATTTGAGGCTGTGAGGACATCTGTCTCTGAACTGAAAAAGCGACTGGAGGATGTCTGCAAGGGGGAACTGCTCAAAATCTCTGAATCAGGTTTTAACAAAACCTACTGCAATTTTATAACACATGTTAATAGATTCGTCATCTTGAAATGGTGCCTTCTCTATCTCTCTCCCCCCCCCCCCCACCTTTCAGTGAGAGGAAACTACACAAAAGAATTGAGGACCAGAGAGGATTTCGTACGATGTGAGTCTTCACAGTCTCACACACACACACACACACACACACACAAAATGCAGTCATACCTGAGAATGACGGAGGCGTCACGTGCAGCCGCAGCATGGGGAAGTAAGCAGAAGAGGTGCCACACCTGCCCTTCCCAGAAGACAGCAGAACCAGGAAATTCAATTCAGTTCAATTAAAATTTATTTTTATAGCAGTGACGCTGTAAAAAAAAGGAAACTCCCCAGTGGGAAGAAATCTCCCAGAAATCTGCTGGCCTGGCCTGTGTAATCGTGAAGACAGAATAAATGGTAATGAAATGCAATGAGGGGGTCTATCCGAGCTTCTAGCCAAAGCACTATGTAAACGTAGTCCATAACATCCTCAAATAGCCAGCACCATGAGAGCAGAGTTGCTTGCAGGAGAGTTAAAGGTACAATAGGTGAGAGTTTTGTGTTAAAACATTGTTGCAAGACCATTGTAAATCCCTTCCTATCATTGAAAAAAAATGTCGACTCACCCTCTGCCTGTGTTTATAGTCACAGCCCAATGACTTTTCGACATCAGCGTGTTCACAGAGAAGGGGGAACTGAATCAGGTTTGAAGAAAACCTACTGAAATTTTATGACACATGTTAATGTATTCAGCAGCACGGATGGTGCAGTGGGTAGCACTGCCACCTCACAGCAAGGAGGTCCTGGGTTTGAATCCCCGTCGGTCGGGGCCTCTCTGTGCGGAGTTTGCATGTTCTCCCCGTGTGTGCGTGGGTTCCCTCCGGGTACTCCGGTTTCCTACCACAGTCCAAAGACATGCAGGTTAGGCTGATTGGAGAGTCTAAATTGCCCATGGGTATGAGTGTTGTGTAGTGGCCTGTAGCGTAGTGGTTAGGGAAAATGACTGGGACACGCAAGGTCAGTGGTTCTAATCCTGGTGCAATAAGATCCGCACAGCCGTTGGGCCCTTGAGCAAGGCCCTTAACCCTGCATTGCTCCAGGGGAGGATTGTCTCCTGCTTAGTCTAATCAACTCTGGTCAATCAGCTCTGGATAAGAGCGTCTGCCAAATGCCAATAATGTAATGTAATGAGTGTGTGAGTGAATGGTGTGTGTGCCCTGCGATGGACTGGCGACCTGTCCAGGGGGGTATTCCTGCCTTTCGCCCAATGTATGCTGGGATAGGCTCCAGCCCCCCTGCGACCCTGTTCAGGATAAGCAGGTTAGGATAATGAATGAATGAATGCATGAATGTTAATGTATTCCCCATCTTGAAGTGGTGCCTCTCTCTCTCTCTCTCTCACACTCTCCCTCTCCCCCCCTCCTTTCAGTGAGAGGAGACTATACAAAAGAATTGAGGACCAGAGAGGATTTCATACGAGTCACATACACACACACACACACACACACACATACACACACACACACACACACACACACACACACACACAAAACGCAGTTTCCATGTTAGCATTACGGTTTCAATGTTAGCATTACGTGTTAGCTTTGCATAAAGACTTGAAGCCTATAGGAGTCAGTAGCCTACCTCCTTCTAAGTGAAGAAATACAACTTACAGCAACTCCGAAGCAGTCTCATTTACATGAGGTATCGTGTATTTGAAATACACATGCAGGGAAAATGGTAAAAACAAGTTCTAGCTTTTAAAATTACCTTCAACCAGCGCAAGACGGAAGAGGATACATGTGTGTTCAGCGGTTATAGTTCCAACTGTAACTTCTCTGAAAACATCTCGTCTTAACTTTTTTCCCCACATATTTCAAATACACATGATACCTTGTGTAAATAAGAGAAATTCGCAGTTGCTATAAGGTGTATTTCTTCACTTTGAACGAGGTTGGCTACTGACTCCCAATAGGCTTAATGTATTTATGCTAAGCTAACAGATTATGCTAACATGCAAATTCAGCCAGTGAGTGCACAAAAAATTACATAATATTTAACATCTGGTCTAAGTCTGGGTAAGTCAGAAAAATGTTGGTGTTTTCCTTTAAGAAACAGTTTCACTAACTGGGTAACTTTACTGGGTTTAACTAATATATAAATTTGCACATCATCTGCATACTAGTGGCAGCTAACACTGTGTCTGCTGATAATGTTCTCAAGGGGAAGCATGTACAGAGAAAATAGCAAGGGACCCAAAACAGATCCTTGTGGTACTCCGAATTTTACCCTTGAATACTCCTCTGACTGATTGTTTACCTTAATAAACTGAAATATACGTGAGATTTTCCCTGCATTTGCCCTTAGAAGTTTTTCCCCATATTTAGGAAATGGCTACACTGACGGTGATTTAAAAAAATCCTACACACAGAATTGTAGCATTTTATCCAAATAATCTCAACTGAAACGAGCAGAAACCTTAAACGAGCAATTCAACTCTGATTTAAACCACAGACACCCTTGCCCTGCCCTTGGCCGGCCTGCAGGGGAGATTATGATGGTGTTCTGTATGAAAGGCAACACTTAACGTAGGACAAGTATGGGGATTCAGATGCAGATACACACACACACACACACACACACAGATAAAGAGAGCAGCAGGGGCTCTGGGTTCAAATGAAAGAGGGAGAGATGAGCAGAGGAAGGAAACTCACAGCTTTCTGATATCTGTAATTTCAAATATATCTGAAAATCTATTTTTAAATAAATTTGGCCAGTACGTGAATGGAAAGATATGGGTCATCTTTATACTGTAGTATAAAGTTAATAATTTAAGACCACTGCTGCTTTTTCATATTCTCTTCTTCATCAGATTCCTGTCACCTCATACTGGACCCCAACACAGCTAATGAAGACATCCGTCTGTCTGAGAGGAACAGAGAGGTTGCCAATGTGGAAGTGATCCAGTCATACCCTGATCATCCAGAGAGATTTGACTACTGGCCCCAAGTGCTGTGTAGGCAGGGTCTGTCTGGACGCTGTTACTGGGAGGCTGAGTGGGGTGGGGACAATGAGGTTTCTATAGCAGTGTCGTATAAAGGCATCCGCAGAAAAGGAGAGAATAAGGACCGTGTTCTGGGATGTAATGAGAAATCTTGGAGTTTGGACTGCTCTTCTTCCAGCTATTGTTTCAGTCACAACAAAAGGATCGCTAAAATTCCTGTTCCCTCCTCCTCCAGAATAGGAGTGTACCTGGATCACAGGGCAGGAACTCTGTCCTTCTACAGCGTCTCTGACACAATGACCCTCCTGCACAGAGTCCAGACCACATTCACTCAGCCCCTCTATCCTGGGTTTGGGGTTGGTGTTGGAGCTTCTGTAAAACTGTGTGATCTGGGAACGAGATAAAAAAGAAAAGAAAAAAAGATCAGCTGAAAAAAAAAGAGAAAGAAATATGTAAATAAAATAAATTCATTGCGGTTATTTAGCAGACGCTTATCCAAGAGATGTACATTCGATTAGATTAGATGAGATTAAGAAGGTGACCCCCCCCCGGAGCAATGCCGGGTTAAGGGCCCAACAGCTGCACAGATTTTACTGTGGCTATTTGGGGGATTGAACCACCAACCTCACAGGTCCCAATCATGCACCTTCACCACAGCCCCTAATGCCCCACAATGACAACTTAAATAAAATTAATAGAATATGTTTTCTGTATATATATATATATATATATAAACTTGTGTATTTTAGAATGATAAAACACAAGGGTTCCTGCTAGGAGATGAGACGGAAAAGTTAATCTAGAATAATATAAAATCTGGGGAAGGCCTTTGGCTGAATTCAGACTGAAGGGAGATACAGCTGGGATCAGAGTTCATCTGAATTCAAACTGAGGATAGATATTCATGTAGCTGGGAAGAATTGTGAGTCTCTAGCAGAGGGTGTCCACTTCTCCGGACGGTGACAGTGTTGCCATGTTCTTATGTTCTGGATGGGCTGAAGAGCCTGTTCTCCTCATTATCGATATGTATGTATTAATGTGATGTAATAAGATGATGTATCATTATGTTCTAATGTTCTAGATGGGCTGAATAGCCTGTTCTCATGATCATGTGTTCCATAGCTGGGTTGCGTTAGGTGAGAACGTTTTGTCTGGTTATAAATATAATGGGCTCTCTTTATTTCTGCGAATAAATGCCGGTGAAAACCGGAATTACCACATCGTCCCGTGTCCTGCCATTCCGTTCCTCCCTGGGCTGTCCCTGGGCTGTCCCTGGATGTGTGACGATATTTCTGTGTACTTATTTTGCAGACGGGCTGAAAAGCCTGTTCTGCTCATTATATATTATTAGGTATTCATATATAGATCTGGTCTCATTATGTATTCATATGTTCTCAATACATTACCGTTATTTTACTGTTAAATTACAGTTGGGCAGGCTGCCCTATTATGTTCTAGATATGCTGGATGGCCCGTTCTCCTCTGTATGTACGCAAATGCTCATATGTTAGACTTGAGATTCACTCAAGTAAAAAATAAATTAGCATGTTTTTAGTTACAGTTCGGTTGAAGTGAAATGTTTAGCCTCAGTAGCAATATGTTCATTCATTCATTCATTCGTGAGACGGGTGCGTGGGGGTTGGACCCAAAATGCACGACTCAGAAACAATAGTAATATAAAGACCCCTCAGGGCTTTATTCGGGACGAATCCCAGGAGAGTAGTCAACACAAGCAAAGTCCATACACGTAGATCCAGCCAAACAAATACAAAACAAACAAAAAGCACGGTGCCGAGGGAAGAGGCAATCTCGTAGTCGGTAGGCGTGCAGGGAGGTCCGGTAGCAGGAGAGCTGTCAGCGGGGCAGATGAACAGACGGACGGCAGGCAGAGGCGTAGTCGTGGACGAAGCGGGAGTCGAAACCATGAAACAATCAGCGGGGCAAAAGTACAAAAACGGTAGGCGGGGACGTAGTCAAGAACAAAACGAAGGTCACAAAACAGAAATCAATAATCGATGGTCAGTAAACAGGCGTGGATCGTAACGTGTAATCAAACAGTAAGTAATGCTCAAGAGTTGCGTGAAAAAACAGAGGCAGACAATTTCGCAGTGAACAGTTGTGCGACTGGGCTATAAATGCAGGTGTAGACAGGTGTAGACAATTAGCTAGAGCGTAGCAAGGAAATGGAAAACAGGTGCGATGGATGACAAGTTTAACAAGGAGATTAGTAATCGTTAGTAATAAACCTATCCTGCCCTAGCATTAGTAAATTAGTAAATGACATGCACAAGAAACGTAAGGTAACATGAACACATGATTAGTCTTGTTAGTTTCTACCCAATCCTGACCTAGCGTTAGTAGTTTTAGTAAATAGACAAATGGAAATAATTAGGGAGTGAATGACAGAAGGAGCGAGAGAGAGAGAGAGAGAGAGAAAAGGCGGAACGCAAGGTTTGCGGAAAAACATGTAAAAGTGTATGCATAACAACGACCAGTTAAACGTAACAATACACATACATCGAAACATAACACAAAGCGAAACTAAGACGATAATCACTCAACATAACCAGGTAATATAATCGTACGAAAACATAACTAGACATGACAAGAAAATAAATCGTAACGAGAAATAAACGAAACAACATGACAAACCTAGACTAACATAATACATGATAAGACACTACGTGACTAAGACAACATGAATAAACATAAATCAACATAAAACATGGTGAGACAGACCTGAAACGTGACAATTCGTTCATTATCCTAACCCGCTTATCCTGAACAGGGTCGCAGGGGGGCTGGAGCCTATCCCAGCGTACATTGGCGAAAGGCAGGAATACACCCTGGACAGGTCGCCAGTCCATCGCAGGGCACGCACACCATTCACTCACACACTCATACCTACGGGCAATTTAGACTCTCCTAATCAGCCTAATCTGCATGTCTTTGGACTGTGGGAGGAAACCGGAGTACCCGGAGGAAACCCACACAGACACGGGAAGAACATGCAAACTCCACACAGAGAGGCCCCGGCCGACGGGGATTCGAACCCAGGACCTCCTTGCTGTGAGGCGGCAGTGCTACCCACTGCACCATCCGCGCTGCCTCAGCAATATGTTTATCAAAACAAAAATAGTATTATATCTTTGATTTGAAGTCTAAAAATAAGACTGAAATACTTCTTGAGGTTGACTTATATTTCGGTGTTTAAACTCCGGTATCCGAAGAAGAGTATTTTGACAGTTGAGTAAACTGTTGTAATTGTGATTAGGCACAATAATGTGGGATTAAGGGCCCAACAGCTACATTGATTGTATCTTGGACACTGCACTATGAACATTGTACATTCCTGGTGAGGTGTATTCCTCTTTAAAAAGGATCTGCTCCTGGCATCTGCACAATAATCTATACTGCAAGGTCATTGTCAGGTAACCACTTGCTGTTGATTAACTGCTCTTTACTGTAGCCATCTAAACAACAGTAGTTGCCTCTTGTCTGGAAACCTGTATAACCAGGCTGATGACTTCTATCTCTCTACACTCACAGCTCTGCCCAGCCTGGCCTCAGTCCAACACCACACCTCCTGCAGCTGCGGGCAGAACCAGAACATCACTCCCGCTCTCTCTGTCACACAGTTCCAGATAAACTAAACTCTGTGTCTGTGTCAGTGTGAGCAGTGCAATGGCTGAAGGTGGAGGTTTACTGGATCAGGACCAGTTGAGCTGTTCGATCTGTCTGGATCTACTGAAGGATCCGGTAACTATTCCCTGTGGGCACAGTTACTGTATGGGCTGTATTAAAGGCTACTGGGATCAGGATGATCATACTGGTGTCTACAGCTGTCCCCAGTGCAGAGAGACCTTCACCCCAAGGCCTGTTTTAAGAAAAAACACCATGCTGGCTGAAGTGGTGGAGAAACTGAAGAAGACAGGACTCCAAGCTGCTCCTCCTGCTCACTGTTACGGTGGACCTGGAGACGTGGTGTGTGATGTCTGCACTGGGAGAAAGCACAAAGCCATCAAGTCCTGCCTGGCGTGTCTGGTCTCTTACTGTGAAACTCACCTCAGACTTCATGATGAACTGAACCCTGGAAAGAGACACACACTGACTGATGCCTCTGGACACCTGCAGGAGAAGATCTGCTCTCAGCATGACAAACTGCTTGAGTTTTACTGTCGTAGTGATCAGCAGTTTCTCTGCTCTCTCTGTACAGTTGAAGAACACAGAGGCCATGATACAGTCTCAACAGTGGCAGAGTGGACTGAGAAACAGGTAAGAACTGGACTTCTGCTTTACCTAACCTCCAGAACAAAGTGGGCAGAGAGTCAGTTATAATCACCTGTTCTGAAAAATGTATGGACTTCTGGAGGGGTTTTTTTTGTTCAAATTAGCTTTTCCTGATCTGCCTTTTCACTCATCTTGGAAGAAACAGCAGCACCCTGGGCTAAACTCCTGTATTACCTGATACCCAAAATGTATCACTCCGGTCCCCTAAACTGCACATTATGCATCTCTTTTGACCTTCTACTTTACCAGCTTGTGTGATACATCAGAATAATAGTTTGTTATTTAGCTGATGCTTTTTATCCACAGTGACTTACAGTTGATTAGACTAAGCAAGGGACCCTGGAGCAATGTGGGGTTAAGGTCTTGCTGTTATTGTGGCTACACTGGGACTTGAACCACTGACCTCCCAGGTCCCAGTAAAGTACCTCATCCGCTAGGCTACTGGCTGCCCCTCTGACTGATCCATCCCTTATTACCCATCCCAAGGGCCCATCTTTTCATGGCTACACTGAGACTTGAACCACCAACCTTCCGGGTCCCAGTCAAGCATCCTCGCCACAAAGCTATGTTCTACCCCTGGCTGCAGGGACTATAGACCATGAGCACTACATTAGGCATTTATTAGATTCATTTTTTTTAGATTTCTAGGGTTGTAGCCTATCCACTTAGATGTTTGATGTGTTGTGTGTTCAGAGATGCTCTTCTGCATACCACTGTTGTAATGCGTGGTTATTTGCCTTACTGTCACCTGCCTGTCAGGTTAGACCAATCTGGCCCTTCTCTACTGACCTCTCTCATTAACAAGGTGTTTTTGCCCACAGAACTACATTTTTTGCACCATTCTCTGCACCTCTAGAGAATGTTACTTGCGAAAATCCCAGGAGATCAGCAGTTTCCTAGATATTCAAACCACCCTGCCTGGCACCAACAATCATCCCATGGACAAAGTCGCTTAGATCACATTTTTCCCCCCATTCTGACATTTGGTCTGAAAAAACAGCTGAACCTCTTGACCATGAATGCATACTTGTATGCCTTTAGTTGCTGCCACATGATTGGCTGATTAAATATTTGCATGAATAAGTTGGTGTACAGGTCTACCTAATAAAGTGCTGAATGAATGATATATATATATGGAACTACCTATAAAGACACTGCACCCTGCCTTCAAGAATAGTATACCACTACCACTAACACCAGGGGCAACATTAGCTCAGGAGGCAAGTCAGAGTTTTGCCGGTTTGATCCCCCTCCCTGGGTGTGTCGACGTGTCACTGAGCAAGACACCTAACTCCCAATTTCTCCCAACAAGCTGGTTGGTGCCTTACATGGCTTGCATGGTAACTAGTTGTCATTGGTGTGTGTGTATGTGTGTGTGTGTGTGTGTGTGAATGAGGGGCATCGATTGTAATGCGCTTTGGATAAAGGGGCTCTATAAATACAGTCCATTTACCATTTAAGTCATGTTTCTGACCAACAGATGCAGCTGGGGGTGACACAGGGCCAATTCCAGCAGAGAATCCAGGAGAGAGAGAAGGAGCTGCAGGATCTGAGACAGGCTGTGCAGTCACTCAAGGTGGGTACTGACCAGAGGACCAGAGGAGATGACAACAGCTGGCTGCTGGAAGAGCCATTTCAGGGCTCAGTCAGGGCTCTCCTCCAGTCAGCCAGTGAGGAGCCCAGTGTTGGGCCACTTTCCAGCCCTGTGGGGCTCAATCCCACTGAGCCACACTGTGGGGAACAGGCTGTCTGGGGTCCCAGTAACAGCTGAGTGAAAGGCCTAGTTAAAATGTACAGCCATCCTCTCTCTGTGTCTCCTAACAGAGCTCTGCACAGGTAGCAGTGGAGGACAGTGAGAGGATCTTTACTGAGATGATCCGCTCCATTGAGAGAAGGTGCTCTGAGGTGAAAGAGCTGATCAGAGATCAGGAGAAGGCTGAAGTGAGTCGGGCTGAAGGACTCCTGGAGCGACTGGAGCAGGAGATTGCTGAGCTGAGGAGGAGAGACGCTGAGCTGGAGCAGCTTTCACACACAGAGGATCACATCCATTTCCTTCAGGTAACATCACTGGCTCTCTGACAGTCTGCACATGTACACTGTACATACATGGTGAGGTGTGTTCCTCATTTACAAAGATCTGCTCCTGCCATCTGCACAGGAATGTGAATTGAGAATGTTTTTTATCTTTCTGCCTGTCTGTACATGCATGGTGAGGTGTGTTCCTCTTTTACCTCTCCGCATCTGCACAGAAATATTTATTGTACTGTTCTGTTTGTCTGTTTGTCTGAAGAAATATCAGTCTCTGTGTGCCCCCCCTGGACCTGGAGACTTACCCAGCATCACTTTCAATCCACACGTCTCCTTTGACGTTGCAAGCAAATCTGTTTCTGAACTGAAAGAGCGACTGGAGGACTTCTGCAATGAAGGATTACTCAAGATAACTGAATCAGGTATAGGGGAAGTGAATCCAGTTAAAAACACATGTAAGAGTAAAGTTAAATCGGTATAAGGCAAAATTGAGAAATCAAGGCAATATTACATTACATTACATTACATTACATTATTGGCATTTGGCAGACGCTCTTATCCAGAGCGACGTACAACAAAGTGCATACCCATAACCAGGGATAAGTTCGCTGAAAGACCCTAGAGGTAAGTACAATTTCAACTGCTACCTGTACAACAAAGATAAGGACAAGGGCCATTTTTTTTTTTTTTTTTGAACAAACAAACAAACAGAGCAAAAGTCACCAAAGTTAACTATCCAAACACTGCTTACCTAGCCAACTAAAATACTGATACACAAGTCACAGAGACAACAATTAAGGTTCACAGGGAGGTAGGGAGGGATGGGGAGAGGTGCTGTTTGAAGAGGTGTGTCTTCAGCTTGCGCTTGAAGGTGGGGAGGGATTCTATAGTTCTGACCTCAACGGGGAGTTCGTTCCACCACCGTGGAGCCAGAACAGACAGTAGTCGTGAGCGTGAGGTGGAGGTTCTGAGAGGGGGAGGTGCCAAGCGGCCTGTGGAGGCTGAACGAAGAGGTCTGGCAGGGGTGTAGGGTCTGATGATTTTTTGCAGATAAGCTGGGGAAGACCCTTTAACTGCTTGGAAGGCTAGCACCAATGTTTTGAATTTGATGCGAGCCATGACAGGCAGCCAGTGGAGGGAAGTAAGCAGGGGGGTGACGTGTGAGTATTTGGGAAGGTTGAAGACCAGACGAGCTGCTGCATTCTGGATGAGTTGGAGGGGTCTGATGGCAGACGCTGGGAGGCCAGCCAAGAGGGAATTGCAGTAGTCCAGGCGGGACAGAACCATCGCTTGGACCAGGAGCTGGGTCGAGTAGGGGGTGAGAAAGGGGCGGATTCTCCGTATGTTGTATAGGAAGAACCTGCAAGACCGGGTCACCGCCGCAATGTTCTCGGAAAGGGACAGTCTGCTGTCCATCACCACGCCGAGGTTCCTTGCACTGGGTGACGGCGTGAGTGTGGTATCCCCGAGGGAAATGGAGAGATCCAGATGGGGAGAGGTATTAGCAGGGATCATATGGTAGACAATGGTAATGGTAATTTCTCTCAATAATTTTGAAAATGTTACGGTAGTTGCTGTGTCCTGGGTCTATTTTAAATATCCGATATTGTGGAAAATTACATTTTCCTTGCTATGTGGATTATAACGGAGTTGAAGGTGCTATACAAATACTTTGAAAGTATCAAAACAAACAGTTCCCAAATAAATCCAATGTGTATGTCGAAGATCTGTAATAAGCGAGCCACTTTGCGTGAAGTTATGAGATCACAAAGCTTGTTTGCTTCAGCACAGAGCAAGCCAGCCAATCAGAACAGGGGTTCATTGATTTCAACAAGCCTTAAAGGCACAGTCACTAAAACAGCCTGCTCTTGGTAAAACTAATGAGAGGCGCTGGAGAATGGATGTGTAAAACTGGATAGAGATTGTTTTTTGGACTTAAAACCACACAAACCATGTTCGTATGTATATCAGGTCCTAAAATAAAAAATACAAAACTGGAAAAGTGCACAATATGGGACCTTAAAGTTTGTGTCTCTCTTTGTACCACAGTGAAAGAGGTTGATATTCTGCCAGTTCCACAACCCACAGATAGGGAGGATTTCTCACAATGTAAGTTAATTTCCACTCATTTCAGTAAAATACCATTGTGTTATGCATTGGAAAAATATCCACGACAAATTCCTGACCCCAATCGTGACATTTATCCCAGTACTATGTGGTCACTGATTGTGTACACTGATCGTGCTAGTGTCCTAATTGTGGAACATGTATTTAGTTCAATGCAGTATTGAGATTTGTTTTGCCAAGTCGGTTGTTTTTCCTCTGTACAAACAGAGGAAAGGGTTTAATAGTTTGTGCGATAGGTCGCAGCCAACCAATACTGGGAGAACAGTCAGACCCTTCCTCCTAGCTGTAGTACATCCAAAAATGTGTTTCCCCCAGTGTGCACACAACCTATACATATATTACATTACATCATTGGCATTTGGCTGACACTCTTATCCATAGTGACGTACAGTTGATTAGACTAAGCAGGAGACAATCCTCCCTGGAGCAATGCAGAGTTAAGGGCTTTGCTCAAGGGTCCAATGGCTGTGCGGATCTTAGACTGGGGATCGAACCACCGACCTTGCGTGTCCCAGTCATGTACCTTATCCACTATGCTACAGGCTGCCCTAGTATATAGTTCCACCTTTCAGTCTCCAATGTTTATCTCCTCTTCTTTCAGATTACTGTCGTCTGACACTGGACCCCGACACAGCCAATTCATCTCTCTCTCTGTCTGAGGGGAGGAGAGAGGTTACCTGTGCCAAAACCGCCCAGTCATATCCTGATCATCCAGAGAGATTTGACTACTGGGACCAGGTGCTATGCAGAGAGGGTCTGTCTGGACGCTGTTACTGGGAGGCTGAGTGGAGTGGGAGAGGGGATGTTTACATAGCAGTGTCATATGTGGGGATCATCAGGAAAGGGTGGGCTTATGATGCTCTCTTTGGATATAATAAGAAGTCCTGGAGCCTGTGTTGCTCTCATTCCAAATGTCATTTCTATCACAACAAAAAATGCACAAGACTCCCTGTCCCTCCCTCCTCCAGAATAGGAGTGTACCTGGATCACAGGGCAGGAACTCTGTCCTTCTACAGCGTCTCTGACACAATGACCCTCCTGCACAGAGTCCAGACCACATTCACTCAGCCCCTCTATCCTGGGTTCTATGCCAACACAGCAGGGTCTACCGTTAAGCTGTGCCCAGTGGGTTTAGAGGATTCAGATTCAGATTCAGACTCAAGTTTCATACCAATCTTCCTTTCAGAGGTGTAAAATAAAGTGTACCTGGAACCAAACAGTGCAATGTAAAAATAGAAATAAAAAAAATGAAAAAAAGAAATAAAAAATATGAGAAAAAAAGGAGGTGGGACAATTGCTTTCGACTCCCAACTGACGTTTGATAGGCATCTACGGACATCTTGCAAAACCAAAACAAACTTGACCTGCGTTCGTACGACACCACATACCCCTCAATGCAGCTCAGCTGTTTATGCACTCCGTGGTATTTTCACACTTATCATACTGATTATCATACACTTATCATACTGTAGAGAGCCAGGCCTCCCAGCCAACAATCAAACCTATCTCACAAACTGGCATTGAAAACAATGGATCAGAAACCAATTAAATGGCATCACTCAGGTTTGACAGTTTTATTCACTCTTTCCTTCATTAAATTTTTTTTTTTTTTAAATGTGTGAACAATATATCGCCAGCTATGCTCAGCCAATCTGGATCTAATCAGAGTGGTGGTAGATCCACCACGAGAGGCTGGGTGAGTGGCATAATGTAAAACAACCTTTGGTCAGCCGTCCTTTTCAGTTACGCATAGATGCCAAAATAAAAACACCAGGAGTCCAAAGAGCTTTTACAGGGAGGCCGGTAGCATAGTGGTTAAGGTATGTGACTGGGACCCATACCATGTTCGATCCCCGGTGTAGCCACAAGAAGATCCACACAGCCGTTCGGCCTTTAACCCTGCATTGCTCCAGGGGAGGATTGTCTCCTGCTGAGTCTGATCAACTGTACGTTGCTCTGGATAAAAGCGTCAGCCAAATGTAATGTAAATGTAATGTCTGTTTCATGTCTTTAACCTGCAGCAATGTCTATTCGTAATCTTCATGCGTGTTTTGCTAGTTACGGACTTGATGCTTTTTAACCTGTGGAAGAACCTATGTACTTGTAAGTCGTTTTGGATTAAAATTGTCTGCCAAATGACAAAAATGTCAAATGTAACGTAAATGTAATGTCTGTTTCATGTTTTTACCTGTAACAATGTCTATTTGTAACGTCCCTGCTTAATAAACAATTAAATAAATGTTGGTTACAGGGTGAGGACAAATGAGAGGGTTCCACTGAGGTGGTGCTAGTTTCATAACTCTGGACATGTGATGGCAGTGTGTAGGAGGTGTGGGGAAGATGTAGTGTAGTGGTTAAGGTAAATGACTGGGACCCGCAAGGTCGGTGGTTCAATCCCCAGTGTAGCCACAATAAGATCTGCACAGCTGTTGGGCCCTTGAGCAAGGCCCTTAACCCTGCATTGCTCCAGGGGAGGATTGTCCCCTGCTTAGTCTAATCAACTGTAAGTCACTGTGGATAAAAAGCATGATGAGAGGACTGTAAGTTGACTAACTCACCACCATGATTAGCCTTATATATGCCATAAACTGTAAGGCACTTGTATAGTTGTATAGATATATATATATATATTTTTTTGTATTAGCTATTGTATTGTTGTACTCGGGGTATTCTTTTTTTAAAAATAATTTCTTTTTCCCTTTTTGGTAGGCAATTGTACCCCGTCTGATTCAATTAGAGCTAGTATTAGATACACCGCCCATACCCCGTCCCTCGGCGGCCCGAAGGAGAACGACACGCCTTCTTCAAGCCATCTCGTCTCATGCTCGTGACCGTGTTTCCGAGGCGCCCGAGGTGCTTTATTGTGCGGCGATCTACTAACCCTGCCAAGTCTCTCCCTCTGGAGCAGCGAGCCAATTATGCTGCTCCACGTGAGCCGGCCAAACATGGCTTTTGGCAGGACCGAGAATCGACCCTGGTCCCCGGTGTGCAACTGCAGCGAACTGCAACCGCAAGTCTGCTGCATCTTAGCCTGTTGCACCACCGCGGCCCATATAAACAGCTGCCAACTGTGGTATGCTAGTTTGGAAGTTGATGTATTCTTCAAGGGTTCCAATTGTATCTGTATGGTCACACGAGGACTCGGAACGGTACTGTCCTCTCAGGTCCTCTTCGCACTTGTACTTGTGTTGGATCTGCACTTCGTTGTATGTCGCTCTGGATAAGAGCGTCTGCTAAATGCCTTGTAATAATGTGCATGACTAAAGACCAGGCTGTGTGTTTTCACTGTGGAATCATTTGTGATCCGCCCTCTAGTGGCCCGGAGTAGAAGGGCAACATAGAGCAACGTGGTGATTAATGAGGCGGCATTAACACAAACCAAGAAACCAGTCTATGCAATAAAGAATATTTATTAACAAGAAATAGGTGACACAGGGAACAAAGAGGACTATCAGTGGCACCAAATGAAAAGATAACGAGAAATTAAACCCCACCCCTCTTAACAGGTGCCAGGCACTCCAAAATACAGCGGGTGGTGCTCACTGCTAACCTAGAGTATTTAACAGGTGGTAAGACTAGGTGATGTACAATGTAGACCCAAGGGTATCTTACCTATCCCTGTTTGCCCCTGTGCCCATCAAACAGATAATAACAAAAAAATAACTACAGTAGGCTGTTTAAACAAATGAAATCAGTGACCAATAAATACACAAAAAGAAGCTTCACATGAATCCTTAACCAAAGAAAAGAAAACACCAAACAAAACGAAAGGAACCGAATCAGACAGCTCTGCCCCAGCTCTCTTGAAGGGGAAAAGGGCTATATATATATATATATATATATATATATATATAGAGTGGGGTGAGCTGATTAATTATCTGCAACAGGTGATGAATGCTGAGTGGAACCAGGCAAGCACATCTGAATTGAAAGGAGAGAGTGAGAAGAAACCAAAAGGGGAGACAAAGAACAACAAAACAGAGCCACACAACGTAACCAAAGCACATGGAAATAAGATGAATGAATGAATAAACCCTCCATCCATCCATCCATTATCTGAACCCGCTTATCCTGATCAGGGTCGCAGGGGGGCTGGAGCCTATCCCAGCATACATTGGGCGAAAGGCAGGAATACACCCTGGGCAGGTCGCCAGTCTATCGCAGGGCACACACACCATTCACTCACACACTCATACCTACGGGCAATTTAGACTCTCCAATCAGCCTAACGTGCATGTCTTTGGACTGTGGGAGGAAACCGGAGCACCCGGAGGAAACCCACGCAGACACAGGGAGAACATGCAAACTCCGCACAGAGAGGCCCCGGCCGACGGGGATTCGAACCCAGGACCTCCTTGCTGTGAGGCGGCAGTGCTACCCACTGCACCATCCGTGCCGCCTGAATAAACCCTCGTTGAATTAAATTATTGAAAAAAAATGAACTTTTCCTCAATATTCAAATTTTTTTGAGACGCACCTGTATGATGGTCTATTTATGTATTCTTCACATGTGATGAAAATCAACAGGACCATCGTCCTACGCAGGCAGAAATACTACAACTAAGGCTATTAGTAGCAAAATAACAAAAGTAACACACAGTTAGTGAAACATTCCTCTCAAGGAGGGAAAGCTCAGCCCAGATCTGTAACTATAACACATTTGTAGGGATCCTGACCATTACTCCATGCAGAACCTTTCTGAATCATTGATATCCCTGGGGTTGCATTTATGGACCCTCCTCCTCAATTCAGACCACAAGCTATTGATGGGATTTAAGTCCATAGACTGAGATTGCAATCACAGAACATGAATGTTGTTTTCACCATTTCTGTGTGGATTGTGATGTATGTTTGGAGTCTGTTTGACTTTATTTACAGTAAATGCTTGGGGTGCCAATTTGGGCACCTATGGTTTTCAGAAAAAAAAAATAGATTTCTTAATAGAATTATTGAAACGAGACTAAATATATTGAAATAAAATAGTTTTCCCATTTATGAACATAACATGTGTACTATTATCTGTGTTGTTTATCATATACAGCCTTTTTCTTCATTTTTATTAAGGGTGCTAGTAATTCTGGAGCCCACTGTAATTGTGTAATAGTGTAATAGTTTTAATAAGCTATTGTCATTCGTTTTTATTTGTTTTTTTACATGATCAGCAACCCTAAATTACACTCAGAGAGCACTGTATTAGGTATACCTGTACACAAGCAAGTCTAGTTTATTGGAATTTGTGTGCTGTCAAGGTGCTGTCAAGGAAATAGAGATGTGTTCGAAACAGCACCGTGAAAGGAAATGCACAGATAATGCTTTGTATATGGATGTATACCAGAGTGACTTGCAATACAGGGGCTCGTTTTACGAAAGTGATCTGCAAGGATTTTCACTCGCAGATGGCAATATCTTATCAAAACATGTTTCACAAAAATGTATCCCTTTCCAATGGCAAATAAATCTGCTACTGCTGCAGATTTAGTAGAGCTTGGGACTGTTGCTGTGCACAAAAGTATGACACAAAACCAAAATGAGGTGAATTACTGATTTCCTACTTGACCTGACCTTGACTTGCCACCTGTGTTCATGGCTTGCATCTGCGATTCTACATGAAACGCTCCAAAAAGAGCAGGAGAAGTCTATGCCATCTCGCAGATCTCAGCTCGCAGGTCACACATTTCGTGAAATGAGCCCCAGACTGGCACAGCACATTTTCATTTCCCATTTAAGTTTAATGCTGTGACAAAAATTTTGGTTTTAAGAAATCAGTTCACTGTTCAGTTTACTTATCATAGTTTCTGGCATTACATGCTTTGTTTTTTCCTGTAGCTTATTCAATTAGTCTTTTGGAGAGGCTGCAGAATGGTCCATCCTGCTGGTACTGTTCTGTATATCAAGGGATCGCACAGTGAAATATCAAATCCCAACTATACCAGTGTCTGCCCCACAATGTGGACTTTTTTTCAAATGTTAATTTGATCAGACAACTGTTGAGAAAAGTTTGATTTGCTTAAGGATCATTTAAATATTTGATGTCATAAGCAACAGGTCCTTCCATGGAGAAACCAAGGTAAAAAGAGACTTTCTCCATGCTGCATCCACTGCGGACACCACCCAGGTAAACTGGACGGACTGGGATTTTAAGATTTCCAGGATAATGAACATAGATGTCTCCATTCTCTGTGATACCTGTCACCCGCAGAAGCAGGTTTTCAACTATTGGTTCTTTCCATATTTCTCCACGCTGCCAGAGTTTGTGCGAACTTTTGAATTCTTCTCTATTTATCCATTGGTCAATCTTCCCTTTGTAAACAATCCTCTTCAGACCTCTGGACTTCCCCAGGTAAAAGTGGGCCATAGCACTTTTTGCATAGAACAGGCGTGAGAACCTCCGATGAAAGGATTTCTTAATGGACGTGACATAGATGCAGATGTTTTGAGATGTTTTCATGTCTTCCTCTGTGCTGTTTCGTGCTGGCCAAAGCAGCAACATTGACAGGAAGTAGACCTCGGCGTTTTTTGATTGGGTGCCTTCCTCTTGTAAAATAGCATTCAAAAGTTTGATCAACTCGTCGTATTTCTTTACCACTTTGGAGCTTGGCTTGATGCAGTGAAGAACAATGTTTGCCAAGATGAAATTTGTCCTGTTCATCAATGTTTTCCATGCAGAATTTTCTAATATGAACTTGTGTTTTTCCAAGATTTTCTCCATTTCACCACCTGTCTTGTCATTTAGGCACTGCAGAAGTCCTGCAAATGTATCGGCACGTTTTGTTTCTAAATACTGCCGGGCATTCTCAATCTGTTGTTCAAAACTCAGTTTTGGTTGGCTGGTCCGCTCTGACTTTCTTTCCTCTTCTGAGGTGCAGAAAAGCTTGACATACACTGCGTAGAGCTTTGAAACTTTTTTTTTATTTTTGTCTTCAACGGTCTCCCTCTCAATCGACCGTGGCTTCAGGTACGTGAAATACGCTTCAAAGAATATGAAGCCATCCTTGACACATGGCTTTAAATTGACAAGAAACTTCTCATTCCTCTTTAGCACAGCAACGAAATCTGCATGAGCCTCGTCTTCATGGAGTGCACTGGCGGGCAATGTATTTTTGAGAAAATTCAACATTTTCTGCTTACTTATTTGATCAGCTTTGTTGAAAAAGGGAATGTATTGGAGAACATTAAAGACAATCATTCCCACATCTATTTCACCAACATGCCCAGAAGTGTTGTAGGTTCTCTTTCGCTTCTTATTGCGCTGATCTGAGCTGTCAAATGGCTCGTCCTTGTTTGCCAGATCTTGTGAATCTTTAAATGCTTTTGTCGCCTTGGATGCAAGGCTCAGGTACTTTTCCAAATCTTCAGGAGTAAGGATTTTACGCTGCTCCACACCAAGTTCGATTTCATATTTGAGGTGACTTTTGTAGACCTGTCCCAATGTGTCAGCAATGTAGGAATTGTACATCCTTTGCTGTGCATTAAGTGCCCACTTCAAAGCTGATGTAAAATCCTTCTCTCTTAAGTAGAAATGCCTTGCTAGTGCCTGAGGTACAGTCGCATTTTTTTCAAATCTCTTTGTAGCTTCAATCAAAATTTCTTTGATTTGGGTAGTACCTTCTGTGGTCTGCATTTTCTCAATTAAAGGGGAAAACAGGGTGCTCTTGTCATCTCCAAGTACTATCTGCTGACGTGTGATCAGCATACTCAGGATATTTTGGATGAGAATATCCTTGCCCATGCCAGATTTGTAGAACAAATCACAGTGCAGGAGATTGGCTGTTACTTCACTTAATTTGAGATTGTGCTTCTTTGTAAGGAGATTAAGGCATTTATCAGCAATCATTTGGTGTAGAAATCGGACCGCCTTATAGGTCCCATATTCCTCAACAGAGAAACAGATCAGAAGGGTGAAGTATGGATTCATTTTTTCCTCCAGAGTTTCTTGACCCCAGAGAGCATTTTTAATTCCCACAAATTCCTCACACAGGGATAGAGACATAGAGGACCCATTCACAAATGTGTTTAGCAGAGCTAAAAATGACAGGAGCTGTCCAACTTTGCTGGAGACGTCAAGCCCTATGAGCATGTTATCGACGAGATCTTCAATATACTTTTCACTGAAATTATTTCTCATGATCATGAAAGCATAGAATGTTTCAGGCTTTTCATGATAGTTTTCAAGGTCCCCTAGTTTTTCATCAAAGAAGCTCTGTTCCTTGGGGCTGAGGTTGTTGGAAATGAAGACATTGTTGATTTGACTGTTTCTTGAGCTAACATCTGGGAACTGTGATCTCTTGCAGTTTAGAATTATGACCATTAGACGATCTCCATTTCTTTTCTCATGTGAAGCAAGGAGTACACATCGGTACAGTTCTTCAACATCTTCCAAATCATCCACCAGCAGTAGAACCGGGACATAACTTGTCTCCTCCCGTTTGGCATAGGTCAGTAGCTTTATGACTTGGGCAGCAATTTCAATGTATTGGGCATTGCTGTTGTTTAAGACGGCACATCTGAATTTGCGTCTCAAGTTCCACAGGACATGCATAGCCAGTGTAGTCCCTCCACAGGCTGGGTGGTGAAACAAGTTGATTATCACACACGTAGTTCTGTACCCTTCGTGCGGTGTGATCAGATCATATAGCTCATCATATTTGTCTCGTTTGATGAATGGGAGACTCCCTGGTTTCTCTGACAAGTAGAAGTTCCACCAAGTCACTTTCCCTCCTCTGTAAAAATCCTCCTCAATTTTCTTCTTAAACATCGGAAAAGAATTACTTAATTCAATTTCCGTGTTTTCACATTCATTTTCACAGAGGATGTCCAGCACTGTCATCAGTTCTTCATCCTTCTTGGTCAAGTGGACAGAACTGGAGCTGATAGATGGCAGATATCTGTAGGCTGAGAGTGTTTGGGGCTCTTTCATTTTCATAATAGTGCAGTTGACCTCATTGAGATTCAGCTCATAGATGCAATTACTGGTGATGTCTATTTCACACAGTGTTCGCACTAAATCTCTCCACTTATTGAACACAGCTGTACCTCTGCATATGCATATCATGTTCTCTATCCCTCCCAATTTCTGGTAGATCTTGCTAAAAGTATCAAGCAAAGGGCTGGAAATTTTGTCTACACTTGAATGGAGCAAGAATATGACCTGCAGTTTCTCTGTTCGTAGAATCTCAGGATTGCATATGAATGTAATCAGGTCTTGCACTTCTCCTGCACGTCTCTGGAACCACCCATTGGTCTCAAGAGGTTTGTCATCTTCACTCTCTTCGTCGGCTTTGCCATTGCAAAATACCCAGCTTGGCTGTTTGAACAAATTGAGTTTTGCGATGGTAGTGGATATACTATCACCGGGGTTGTACATGCGTGGGTAGTGAATGTTGGCTATTCTGTCCTCACGGAAAAATCTGCATGAGCCGTTGAGCTCAGACTCAGGGTCAAATTCCAACACAGCAAATGGCTTAATCTCTTTCAAGAAATGCAGGTGCTCAAGTTCAGTTGAAGGGCACTTGTTTGTCACAACAATATTGTGCAATGAATCTAACAGTGTGTCTCTCCCATGTGAAATTAACTGTTTGAGTCTTTGCCCTTGGTTGCTTTGTATCGGCTCCTGGCAGTCATTTTCTTCTATGCACTTCCTTGCTGAAGCCCAAGACTTGATACGATCAATCACGTTCTGCTGATCTCCAGGATTTGTTAGGGTATTACAGCTACTAGCACCTTCTCGTACAAAAAGACATGTTTCTTTACATTTTTTCCCTTGTTTGTCTTGAGATATCATAGATGTGTAAAAAACAATCTCCTGAGTTTCTGAAAAATTTGGTACAATGTCAACCTCTATGACACACAGGTCTGAGGCTGTGTCATCAAGGTGTAGAACCTGAACAAATTTTGGTGGCCTGATGCATACTTTGGCAATGCTCGTATTGTTCAAAAAACAATCCTGCAGATGTTTATCAAGTTCATCTATGTACTTCTGAGGTGAAGGAACTCGGATTCCTATTATCTGCCCATGTGCATATTTTGGGACATCTCCCACTCCAAAATGAATGGTCCCATTTGTGCGCGAGTTCATGCAGGCTGCTGCAAAACGCAACACCTCTTTGGTAAATTTCTTCAGGACTTCTGATTCAAGGGCCTTTTCTGTGTTGGCCAGCAGCTTGTACTCATGTGCAGGGTCCAGAAGGTTACTCTGACCCGTCTCAGGGGGCAGAAGGTAATTTTGTGTATATGTGTAAGACTCGCTGCTTTTGTCAAAGGGTCGAGGTAGGCACTTCTGCTGCTCCGAATTTGAAGCTGTTTGTTTGGAACGATCAACTGCTAATGGCTGACTACCTGTCACACTTCCTGTCGAAGTTCCCTGGGTTTCAGGCGAATCTGTCGGGTTGCACTGTTTGACAGTGGAGGGAACAGTCTCCACTACGACACTTTGGATACTTTTGCTTTCCTGGGACTGCAAGTTCTCAGAGAGCTGCTCAACCCCTCCTCCACTGACATCCTTTTGGGTGCAAATGCTTGGGTTTGCCTCTTCTTTATTGACCACAATTGAGCTTTTCACCTCTGCAGAGGGTGTCACATTTCCACTGGAGTCTGGGTGTGACACTACAGTGCTAGAAGCGAGAGGGTTTGCTTTAAATGGCTCTTCCTCGTCATTTCTGTCCTTTCCGCTTTGGCCATCTCTGGTGGAAGCTGTGGTTTTCTCTTTATGTTGTCTTTTTGAAGACTGTTTCAGTCTTCTCACATTGCTGATAATTTGAACAGCTGGCCCTTGCTTCACGTCTAATTCCAGCAGATCACTTTTCTGAAAGCAGACCAGGCTAGCACCTGAAACATCCTCGTTGTAAAGTCTGTCAGCATACTCCTGAGGAACCTTGATGTCACAAAGCAGCCAATGGCGGACATGTTCTTTGGTCCAGTCCTCAATATTTTCCGGCCTGTCAGCTGTGGCCATCATTGTGTTTCAGTGAGGGAACTGCACAAAGAACAAAGAAACAAGTTGTGTAAATAATAACTTCATTGTTTTTTTTTTGCATCACAAAAGAGTATACTGGGCTAATCTAATTCATAATACATTTGAAATAGATTATGAAGCTAAGCAAACGGCAGTCACCAACTGTGACCAAAAAAATTCTTTAGATACATGTTCCAAAATTTTTCAGTTCATCATTCTGTTAACCCTTTCCACTTTGGGCCCCAAGAAGGCAATTTCGGCATATTTTGTACTAGTCCTCTAAAAGTGGCAATATCTCAAAAACTATTTACTGCACACACATAGTTGAAGACTTAAATTAAAGAAGAGGCTTGTACCATTCATAAATTTGAATACAAATGTATGTCAGAGCATGTACATACAGTGTACACAAAGGTACACAAAAATACAAAAATGACAAAAACTCAGTTTAACACTGAGTATCTCAATTTCAAGGACAGGGACCAACCCAGAATTACTTCATTACATTATTGCCATTTGGCAGACGCTCTTATCCAGAGCGACGTACAACAAAGTGGAAGTGTCAGTGTGTTTATGTCCCCGCTTGAAGTTCTAATACAGATCCACAACAGATACAAGCTACCGTCTGCTGTTTCATTATTTACACAAACATGGTGTCAGAAGTGGCTAGAATTGACCATAGATGTGTGTGAAGTTGCCGTGCTTCACCACGCTGCTGTCAGTAAGAAGAAAAGAAGCAGAGGCGCGGGAAGCAGCAATCGTTAGCGACGAGCTAAGCTAACAACAACAGCGTCAGCATGACGGCAAACATACCGCCACCGGAGGAGATGAAGATGAGCGGCGATCTCGCCAGTAACTGGGACAATTTTAGGGCAGAATTTGAGGACTATGCACTGGCGACAGGATTAAAGGACAAAGCAAAAGAAGTGCAGGCAGCAACACTGAGAAGAGTGATGGGTGGTGAATGTCGCCATGTATACAAGTACAATTTGGGACTCACAGCAGAACAGGGGAAGGACGCAGAAGTCATTCTCGATGCTTTGGAGGGATATTTCAAGCCGGCTAGGAACATCATATTCGAGAGATACGTTTTTGGCAACTGCAAGCAAGATGAAGGGGAACCCATCGATATGTTTGTAACAAGGCTGAGAGAGAAGGCTGCTTCTTGTGAGTACGGACAACTCAAGGAACAACTAATAAGAGACAGACTGGTTCTGGGTGTCAGTGATGAGAGCGTGCGCCACCGCTTGCTCAGAGAGAAGGACCTCACGCTGACATCAGCCATAGAGATATGCCGGGCTGCAGAGATGACGGATATCAGGCTGAAGGCGATGACACAAGACAGGCCACTGGAGACAGTGCATGCAACAGATGGTCATCGGCTGCGGACTACACCCAGGCAGGAGCGCTTTGACAAGTCTCAGAGGCAGGCACCGGGCGCAAGCGAGGGCGCCACATGCAGATTTTGCGGCAACCTGCACAGACGTGGACGTGAACTTTGCCCAGCATATGGCAAGACTTGCCGCCATTGTGGGACAGCGAATCATTTTGCTAAGGTGTGCTTGAAGAGGAGCCAGGCCACACGACAGCTAAATGCAGCGGACATTGATGTCCAGGAGGAGGTAGAAGGAATCAGCACAGATGCACACATATACACGGCAGAGAGCAAAGGTGCAGTTCAGGGCCCGGGAAAAAAATGGTTTGCCAACATAAAAATTAATGGTGGGTCTCAGAGGTGCCAGTTAGACTCAGGGGCGACCTGTGATGTCATGAGTATAGAAGACAAGAGGAGGCTGGCGCCTGAAGTGAAGTTATTACCAAGCCGAACCCAGTTGGTACTGTATTCAGGCCAAACGATGCACTCCATAGGGATATTAAAAACTGAGTGTGTAGTGAGAGGGAAGACACATAAGTTGGAATTTGAGATAGTGAGAAGCAAGCAAAGACCCCTGTTCTCAGGCGAAACCAGTGAGCGCCTAGGCTTGATGCGTTTCACCATCCCTCAGGAGCTTCTGATGGTGGGGCATAGCAGGTCAGAGCCGTTGACCAGGCAGCACCTTATTAATACATACGATGACGTTTTCAGTAGCCCAGTTGAATCACTCCCAGGGGACGTTCATTTTGAGCTGGAGAAGGATGTAGCCCCAGCGCAGGCTTCTCCACGTAATGTTCCAGTAGCACTCAGAGAGGCGGTCAAGGCTCAGCTAGACAAACATGAGAGAGATGGCCACCTAGTCCCAGTGTCGGAGCCAAGTGAGTGGATTAGTAACATGGTGATAGTCAGACAGCCAGATAAACTGAGGATATGCATAGACCCCAGATCACTAAATCAAGCTTTGAGAAGATCTCATTACATGATGCCAACCCTTGAGGATGTACTATACAAACTGCCCAAGGCTCGTATCTTCACCCTTGTAGACGCGCGTGATGCCTTTTTACAGTGTAGATTAGATGAGGAGAGTAGCTACATGACCACATTCTGGACGCCTTGGGGCAGGAAGCGCTGGTTAAAGCTGCCTTTTGGTGTCTCAGTGGCGCCGGAAGTATACCAGCGAAAGCAGCATGAGCTGTTGGCAGGGCTCAGTGGTGTGGAACCCATAGCAGATGACATACTGGTAGTGGGGTGCGGGGAAACAGATGAGGTAGCCATACAAGACCACGATGGAAAACTGATAGCGCTCATGGAGAGGTGCAGAGAGATTAAACTAAGATTGAGTCTAAAGAAGCTGCAGTTCAGGGTCAGTGAGGTGAAGTTTCACGGACACATCCTGTCAGCGGAGGGGCTCAGGGCAGACCCAGAGAAAATTAGGGCGGTCCAGGACATGCCACACCCTACAGACGCCAAGGCAGGTTCATAGGGTTTGTAACCTACCTCGCAAAGTTTATGCCATGCCTCTCTGAAATAAGCGAGCCCCTGCGGAGGCTACTAGATAAAGACGTTCCATGGCATTGGCTCCCCAAGCATGATGGTGCAGTGGAGGAAATTAAGCGTTTAGTCACAGCTGCCCCGATCCTGAAATACTATGACGTGACCAAGCCGGTCACTATCCAGAGTGATGCGAGCCAGAAGGGGCTTGGCTGCTGTCTCCTGCAGGGGGGTCAGCCAGTTGGGTATGCATCGCGAGCACTGACGCAGACAGAACAGAACTATGCGCAAATCGAAAAGGAGTGTTTGAGTATAGTGTTTGCATGCCAGAGGTTTCGCTATTATTTGTATGGGCGAGGGGAGATCGTAGCAGAAACAGAGCACAAGCCACTCATCTCGATATTCAATAAGCCCCTCCTCGCAGCACCAAAACGGCTGCAGAGCATGTTGCTCACACTCCAGGACTACAACCTAAAGGTAGTGTACAAGCCAGGGCCAGACATGCACATCAGTGACACATTGAGCAGAGCCACAGCCCCAGCACAGAGAACTGATGTGAGATACACAAAGCACACAGTTTGTAGCCTGCAGAGGGAGCAAGAGAACATTGAACAGATCAATCAGGCTGATTATCTGAATGTCACAAGCCAGCGCCTGACTCAAATCAGACAGCACACAGAGGGGGATGAAAGTCTCCAGATACTGAGGGCAGTGGTGCTTCGTGGCTGGCCAGATCGGCGGGAGGACACTCCCCTGGCGATCAGAGAATACTGGTCAGTCCGGGATGAGATCAGTGCACAAGATGGAGTGCTCTTTAAAAGCCAGCGGGTCATAGTTCCACGGTCATTACGCGCAGAAATGTTGAAACGCATCCACGCCAGCCACGTGGGAGGAGATGCCTGCTACAGACAGGCTAGAGACACGCTGTACTGGCTGTAACATGCACGGTGAAGTTAAGGACTATGTGAGCCAGTGCTCAGCGTGCAATGAATACTCACATGAGCAGCAGCGAGAGACAATGATGTCACACGCACTTCCTACGCGCCCATGGCAGATTCTCAGCATGGATTTATTCAGACAAGCAGGCAAGGACTTTCTGCTCATGGTTGACCATTACTCAGACTTTTGGGAGATAGAGCTTCTCCCAGATCTCTCAGCGGAGACCACAGTGTTGAGGTGCAAAGCCCAATTTGCACGGCACGGGCACCGGGTGATTACAGACTGGTTCTCAGTTCGACTGTGAAACATTCAGGAAGTTTGCAAGAGAATGGGACTTCGACCATGTCATGTCTTCACCCAGACACCCAAAATCGAATGGGAAGGCTGAGTCGGCTGTGAAGATAGTAAAAAACTTGTGCAAGAAGGCAGCCAGCGCAGGGAATGACCCGTGGATAGCCATCTTACAGTGGAGGAACACGCCCACAGAGGGCATGCTCAGCAGTCCAGCACAAAGACTGCTGTCTCGGAGGCTGAAGACTCCACTCCCAGTCGCGGACTCGCTCTTGGAGCCGAGCGTGGTCACTGGGGTTCCGGAGAAGCTGCGGGCAAAACACCAGACAGCCAAGCAGCAAGGTCTGGTATGACAGGTCAGCCAGAGATCTGCCTGAGCTGTGTATCGGCCAAGATATCAGGATGAAGCCTCTGCCTGGGGACAGGACCGGCAGGTGGAGGAGAGGGGTGTGCCTGCAGCAGGTGGGCCCCAGATCGTACTTGGTGGATGTGGAGGGGACATTCTACAGGCGTAATCGGGTGGACCTGCGGCCAGCAGAGCAGGAAGCGATCAGACACCACCCTGAGCAACACAGCATGCAGGATGGCAGCGCGCCTGACACAATACGACAACACGGCAGTCCCCATGACAACACAACGCACGAGAATGCAGACAGGGTCACGAGCGCTCAGGAAGTCAGACCGCCGAGGAGGAGTGAGATGCACCAGCCCGCAGGCGACCCACCGCCCACAGCAGGGCATAGGACGACCAGTGGCAGGCTGGTGAAAGCGCCGAACAGACTAGATTTATAGACTGGACGTTAATGTTTTATTGCTGTGTGGAATGGGCTGGTTATTGGTTTATTATTGTTGTTGAAAAAAAAAAAAAAAAAAAAAAAAGGGGTAACATTGATAATTTGTAAAAGGGTTACATTCAGTTATTATGATGTAGAGTTATCATCTAGAAAAGGGGAGATGTTGTAATGGACTGGAGTGCTGAACCCCCCCCCCCCGTTAGAGTTGGTATGTTCCCAGCAGCAACCAGGAAGTGTCAGTGTGTTTATGTCCCCGCTTGAAGTTCTAATACAGATCCACAACAGATACAAGCTACCGTCTGCTGTTTCATTATTTACACAAACAAAAGGGTTACCATGTTTTACATTAGTTTGGTACTGTATTATATTACTTTGTTTCCAGTGGTTCGGTATTTCTCCAGTTTTTAAAGATTATCTAAAATAGTTGCCAGTGGGTAAAAATGTATCACGCTTAACGCATTGAGTACCTTTGGGAATAAGCCATCAAGGCTTGCTGCCTTATTTGTCTTTAGTTTAGGTAATTTATCTGGTACTTCTTCATCCCTTATCTCAAGACCTACATATACAAGCTTCCAAGGTCTCAAGGAATGTAGAATTTGAAAGTTTTTGTGGAATTACTTTGTACTGTTATGAGGTCTGTGTCTATGTACAGAAATACCTAAATGACCATGGCTATACAAGAATATAAACCATGGCTGTCAGTCAATCAGAAATGAATATTTATACAAGCCATGGTATCGTTTTCCATAAACGGCCGGCTATGAAGTAGAACAGGTGAAAGCTTAATCACTGTTCTCGATTAATGTGCATCAGTGGTCTGACTCAATGAAACAAACATGGACAATGATCATTATTTGCGATACACTGATAGGAAACAAAATGTTAACAATATCATATATGTCCAGCCACTGCCAACTTAAGCACAGTCAGCTTCTTGAATGACTGGAGTAGCTAGTCTAGTTATACTGAAGCTCAATTTAGGGCTGCCATCCATCCAGTAAAATACGGAATGGTCCCATAATTGGAGACTAGAAGAACTCATTGATTGACCTCATGCAGGATATACTTTGTTCCATACATTTGATTAAGGTAATATTTTAGCCTCTGGTTTGAATAATTAAATATTTGGCTAGCTAGCTATCCATGACAGCAAGTATGCTGTGAAACCATTTAGACTTTAAACCCAACTGTATTTTACTACTATCTGGATAACATGATTGACTGCTAACCAAGCATGAGCTAGTTTGCGTTCGTTCCAGGTTAAGAGGAACAAGAAATATGTGTTTGTGTTTTTTGATGGTAAGCCATTGTATAATGCCTTTTACTGGTACGCCATTGTACAAGGGGGATAAAAGGGTGTGTGCATTTTGCAGTTTGAATCCTTTTTGATGTGGCTTTATGACCTCTGGCTTGGGCATTCCAACTGCATAACGCACAGCCCTTCGGTCATTATCCCTTACAAGGACCACCTATGGAATTGGTCCAAATCTGATATGAAAAGATCTTCACACAGATCCTCCTCTTCTCTGAGTCACAAGCCTGGAATGTGAGACAAGTATGTCTTACTGGCAGGGAACACACTCAAGGGCAGTGGACCCAGTGAAGCATAACTACAGTTCTGGGATCAGTATTGGCAGCACGGTGCAGCAGATTGCAGTAAAATAACTATAGTGGAACTAGTGTCACTGGTTTTTACATTGCACATGTAAAATGCTCAAATGAGAAATGAGAAATTCCATCCCATTTAAACACACACACACACATTATAAGGTCGTTAGTAAGGTCTGTATTATTATAATCCATGCATATGCTATTCCTTTCTTTATATAAAGGAAATAAAGATCTGGCAAACGTACCGTGAGTGCTTGTTCCTCTTACCTATCCGATGTCGAAGTGTAGCTGTGTAACTATGCAAAGGTGCACGACAGCAACACATATCAGGACACGCCCAGGGGTCACATGATGGAATCACAGAACTTCCTGAACACAGATTTGTTTTTGCATTACATTTACATTCACATTTTAGTCATTTGGCAGACACTTTTAATCCAAAGCGACCAGGTGCATAGGTTCTTCCACAAGCTAAAGCATCAAATCCATAACTAGTAAAATAAACATGAAGTGTTGCTCTAAACAAAAAATACAGTCATTGGGATATCGGAAAGGGGGGGGATCAGGAGGGAGGACTTAGGTACAGTTTGAATTGAATGATTACTGAAGTTGAAACATATTTAGATGTAATAAATTGTAAAATACACATTTTTACTCTTCCAGTAATTTGCAACATTTTTATGAATTCAATTCTAAAATACAGTACACACAGAACAAGGCTGGTCCAACTCATTTTATTGCGCAACTGCATTTGCATGAGGGTGTATTTAGGAAATAATTTATTACCTGCACTGGCATGCTAGCCTTTCAAAGCTAGAATTCTACATTCTGCAGGTAACCACAGCCCAAAACCACCACCATTATCCAGAGGGCATACAATAACCAACCTTTTATTGCAAAGAGAATGCCCACATATAACATATAACAATAACATCTACATATACTGTATATGCAAATAAATATAAATACGGAGGTCTTGTGGTTATTGTGAGTTGCTCAGTGATGTTGGAGAGGATTTTCACTCGCAGTTCCTACAGTGCTGAACAGCCTAATGGATAGTTCACTGGTGACTTTGACAACACAAGAAAATAACATTAGCTGAAATGTAGCTATGTATTAATAAAACAGTGTTCACTCTATAAACCCAAGGATGACATTCAGAAATGTGTTTAGAGGGTAGAGGGAAATAAACTTACCAGGAGTGATTAACCCCCGTTCTCTATCTGACGTTGAAGTGTGGCTCTGTAACTACTCAAAGGTGCACTCAGGTGGTTTGATATCAGGACACACCCAGGTATCAGGTTACATGATAGAATCAGATGATGGAATCACAAAACCTCCAGACTGTATAGTGCTTTAATCAAAATAATTTTACAATTCACACATATAATGAGGCACCGATCAGCCCACTGGGAGCAAATTGGGGTTAGGTGTCTTGCTCAGGGACACTTCGACAGACACAGAGTAGGGGAATGAACCGGCAACCCTCCAACTGCTAGATGACCACCCTTACCTCCTGAGCCAATGTTGACCACAAAGCATTTTTAGATATTATAACAGTGTTAAGAGTTTTGAAAAAGTGCAATCAGTTGTATGAGTGAAGGCCCCGTGGCATTTTGGATCTGTTTTAGGAAACTTGGGAGGAGGGTCCAAGCCATTTCCTGGCATGTCTCCAACCCAAGTCCAAAAAACAAGTGAAGTAATTCCTGAAGCCAGCGAATTACTATCGGCAGTTTATCACAGATTGTTCTAGTGTTGAAAGCCCTTTGACAGACCTCACTCGAACGAGAGCGTCAGCCTAATGAAATAAAACGCCTTCATATTTCCTCCCCAGGGTGTGTCACGGCATGAAACGCTATGCATAGGTGCATGACACATCAAATATCAGGACACGCCCAGGGGTCAAATGATTGAATCACAGAACCTGCTGAACACTGATGTTGTACAGGATTGACAGCACGATTACTGTCGTTGAAATATATATTTACATTTAATGAATTGTAAAATGAAAATTGTTAAATGGATTTACAAGGCTGGGTCCAACTCACTGTGTTGCGTGATTGCCTTTGCATGAGGGTGTATTTAGCAAGTAATGAATCGTCCGCATTGGCAGCCTGGTTATGGTACTCAACTGGGATCTGCAAGGTGGTTGGTTTAATCCCCGGTGTAGCCAAGATAAGATCTGCACAGCTGTTGGGCCCTTGAACAAGACCCTAACCCTGCATTGCTCCAGGGGAGGATTGTCCCCTGCTTATTCTAATAAACTGTAAGTCACTGTGGATAAGAAGCCTGATGGGTGTACGGAGGAGGACTGTTAATTGACAAAAGACCAGGCTGTGGAATCATTTATGATCCGCCCTCTAGTGGCCCGGAGTAGAAGCGCAACATAGAGCAACGTGGTGATTAATGGGGCGGCATTAACACAAACCAAGAAACCAGTATATGCAATAAAGAATATTTATTAACAAGAAATAGGTGACACAGGGAACAAAGAGGACTATCAGTGGCACCAAATGAAAAGATAATGAGAAATTAAACCCCACCCCTCTTAACAGGTGCCAGGCACCCCAAAATACAGTGGGTGGTGCTCACTGCTAACCTAGAGTATTTAACAGGTGGTAAGACTAGGTGATGTACAATGTAGACCCAAGGGTATCTTACCTATCCCTGATTGCCCCTGTGCCCCACAAACAGATAATAACAAAAAAATAACTACAGTAGGCTGTTTAAACAAATGAAATCAGTGACCAATAAATACACAAAAAGAAGCTTCACATGAATCCTTAACCAAAGAAAAGAAAACACCAAACAAAAACGAAAGGAACCGAATCAGACAGCTCTGCCCCAGCTCTCTTGAAGGGGAAAAGGGCTATATATAAATATATATATATAGGGTGGGGTGAGCTGATTAATTATCTGCAACAGGTGATGAATGCTGAGTGGAACCAGGCAAGCACATCTGAATTGAAAGGAGAGAGTGAGAAGAAACCAAAAGGGGGAGACAAAGAACAACAAAACAGAGCCACATAACGTAACCAAAGCACATGGAAATAAGATAGCCCACATGAATAAACCCACACGTAACATCCACAGTGAAAAATATCATTTCTGTATTATAAATCCTTTTTTTGATTGGTCTTAGGTAATATTCTAATATTTTGAGATACTGGATTTTTGATTTTCATGAGCTGTAAGGCGTAATCATCAAGATTAAGACAAGAAAGGCTTGGAATATTTCACTTCATGTGTAATGAATATAGAATATATGAAAGTTTCATTTTTTTAAAATTAAATTACGGATATTCAACGATATCCAAGTTTTTTGAGATGCACCTGTATGATGCACAGGGACAGAGAGTTCAGCCCAACATCAGCAGATACAATGTTGCATCTGTAATCCGGATTTATCGGCAGGAGAACAGGTGAAAAACAACTTTTCTCTATTGCCTACAGTACTCTAAAACCAGTACAATGCATAGCCGATTATATGCACTACACCAGTACTTTTTGGTTCCCATATGACATGTTTGAAACAATGCCTTGTACACTGCCCTGACATTCTACATGTCTTTTGATTGGTCTACATGGGATTGAGGGCCGAGAGCGTGAAGGAGGAAGCCGAGAGCATTTCCTCAGAGGAACAAGAGAGAGCGATTGTCAACATGGTTTTGGTCGATAATGCAATACGCCTCAGACAAATTCAAACCAACATGCTCGCTGACAACACCGTTTTTGAGAATGTCCACCTGGCCTCTCTGTCAACTCTGGGCCGAATCCTTAAGAAACATCACATGGCAATGAAACAACTCTACAGAGCGCCATTTGAGAGAAACACGGAGAGAGCGTAAAAGACCTGCGGTGTGAATATGTGAAGGCGAGTATACTTCAGTGCTGCATTGCACACAGAACCTTTCTATATGTACTGCACATTTACTATATACAGGTGGAGACCTGTATTGAGCGACACAATGTTGTCTTTTTTCCAGAGAGTTTTGCAAATGGATGTGGATGCAATCCCGCATGGATTCCACTTCATAGATGAGGCTGGGTTCAACCTAACAAAGACGAGAAGAAGAGGGAGAAACATAATTGGCCACAGAGCCCGGCCAACGTGGTGGTAACATCAACATGTGCGCTGCAATTGTACAAAATGGGGTCCTCCACCACCATGCCAACCTGGGTCCTTACAACACGTTCTCACGTTCTTACATTTTTAGACGAACTACACCACACGGTCACAGCAGGACAGCAGATGGATGCAGAGCAGATGAGATACGCGGTCGTCTGGGACAATGTTTCATTCCACAGATCTGCTCTGGTCCAAAACCGGTTCCCTCAGCGTCCACCATTTTTTGTCCAAGACCTCCCACCATACTCTCCCTTCCTCAACCCCATTGAGTAGTTTTTTTTTCGGCATGGCGGTTGGAAAGTGTACGATCTCGGTGCGGTGGCCTGTAGCATAGTGGTTAAGGTAAATGACTGGGATACGCATGGTCGGTGGTTCTAATCCCGGTTTAGCTACAATAGTATCCGCACAGCTGTCGGGCCCTTGAGCAAGGCCCTTAACCCTGCATTGCTCCAGGGGAGGATTGTCTCCTGCTCAGTCTAATCAACTGTACGTTGGTCTGGATAAGAGTGTCTGCCAAATGCCATTAATGTAATGTAATGTAATGATCTCCAGCCCTGTGTCAGGGTGCCCCTCATTCAAGCGATGGAGGAGGCCTGCAGCCAGATTGACGCAGGGTCTGTGCAGGGATGGATTCGCCATGCAAGGAGATTCTTCCCCCGCTGTCTGGCCAGAGAGAACATTGCCTGTGATGTGGCCGAGGTACCATGGCCAGATCCAGCTTGGCCAAGAGATGATTAGGCAAAGGGATGATAAGGCCAAGAGATGATTAGGCAAAGGGATGATAAGGCCAAGAGATGATAAGGCAAAGGGATTTTGTCTCCATAAATGTTGACTGTGGTGTTCTGATTGTAAAACACTAGTGTGCATCTTGCGCTGACAATGTGTAGAAATAAATATGTTCATCAGTGTGCATACGGGTTGTGTTTGGTCAATATATTCATGTAATTTACTCTGACAATATTTCTGACAATCAAACCCAAACTATGTCATTAGAAAAGTAGAAATGTTAAAAGTGTTTTAGATTGAGCACAGCAGTGTGTAACTGATTCAAACAGAAACAGATCATATGAAAGAAGTGTGTGCCATACGGTGACAAAATTGGGCTTTTATAAATCATTGGATAGTTTTGAGGGAAGAGTTTCATTTTGCAAAAGATCTGAGGTGTTACTTGTGTGTGTGTGGTTGTGTAAATTGTGTGTAGTGTTTTGACAAAATGGCCCCTGTTTTCCAAAATGTGTTAAAGCAATCGAAAAAAATAAATAAAGTAATATAGTGGAATCATATCACCATAATAACATCTTAATTTAAGAGAGAAACGAGTCATTGCTCACTCCTCTCAACCCAGCATAGCTCGTTGAGTCAATCACGGCCTCATTCTCATTCATGCACGGGGGTGTAGCGGGAGCGTGCGGTGAGACGTAAACCATGCGGACAAAATTGGAATTAAATAAATCCTAGATCTTCTCCTGGGGCCTCATTTATAAACGTTGCGTAGGCACAAAAGAATGCGTACGCCACTTTCTAAGCAAACTTTGGCATTTATAAAAAACGAACTTGACCAGAAAATGTGCGGTCCTCCACGGAAACTCTGACCCATGCGTACGCACATTAACTGGAGAAATTAGAAACTGTGCCTTTAATGCTCGTGACGTAAGCCAAGGAAAACGGGAAGTGAAACAAGATGTGAAAAGGTATAAAGATTTGCCGGGAGTTGTGGCTGGGTATGGCTGCTGTTAGGACGTGCTTCGTCCCTGTTATACTTATTAAAGTGTTGTATTGTTGAATCTCGCTATACGGGTTCTCTCCCTTCCTAAGTGCAACACAACATTTGGCGACAAGAGAAGTCGAAAATGATACACAACAGATACCACTGTGTAAAATAAATCGAAATTGTTGTTGATTGTATTCTTAAAGGGTTCAGATTTTCTGCATGTTTACACTAGGACTCGGAACTATACTGTCCTCTCAGGTCCTCTGCACTTGTTCTTGTGTTTAATTTGCACTTTGTTGTACGTCGCTCTGGATAAGAGCGTCTGCTAAATGCCATGTAATGTAATGTAATGTAATGAAATATTACCTCTCACGTATCATAAATGGGCGGCACGGATGGTGCAGTGGGTAGCACTGCCGCCTCACAGCAAGGAGGTCCTGGGTTCGAATCCCTGTCGGCCGGGGCCTCTCTGTGCGGAGTTTGCATGTTCTCCCCGTGTCTGCGTGGGTTTCCTCCGGGTACTCCGGTTTCCTCCCACAGTCCAAAGACATGCACGTTAGGCTGATTGGAGAGTCTAAATTGCCCGTAGGTATGAGTGTGTGAGTGAATGGTGTGTGTGCCCTGCGATAGACTGGCGACCTGTCCAGGGTGTATTCCTGCCTTTCGCCCAATGTATGCTGGGATAGGCTCCAGCCCCCCTGCGACCCTGATCAGGATAAGCGGGTTCAGATAATGGATGGATGGATGGATGGGTATCATAAATGAAGAGTTAAATTGCAAAAACGGATAAAAGCCTCTCTTACAACAAATAAACAAACAGCTGTTTGATTGATGCTCCCTGGAGTGCCCAAAAAATATGATTTAGGATGATAAATATAAACGGAGATGTTGTTGTAAAATAATCCCTCAAATATGTAAACGAATTGTTAAACAATACTTCATGTTATTAAATGTATTCTCATAAATAATATGGTGAACAGTCGGACAAATTGCGCTGCACTGATGCCGTTTACAATGCGTCAGTCGGGCAGATACGAGTGCATAGTTTCATATATTGTTATCATATTCATATATTATGTTTTATAATGTGTTTATTGTTATGGATTTTTGTTCGTTTTATCTCTTAATTTTGTAACTGTGTTTTCAATGGTGCTAGACAAATAACGTGTATTACTATTATTATTATTATTATTATTATCATCGTCATCATCACATTCGTTGTGCAGAACTGTTCGTCATTTACAATCAATCAGGACAATTCCCACACCTGTAGCTTTTCAGAGGCAATCAAATGGCTGAAATCCCTTTTCTTGGCCTTCTTTTCAGCGTTTGCCATTGTCATCTTCGTGAAATGCATATTCATTAGGGGTGTTTCACTGCCTATTTATAGGCAACTGTGGGCGGGACATGAAGCTGGCAAAGTTGCGCCACACTTAGAGTTGATTGTGATTTATAAAGGAAAACTGGCGTGGGACGTGTGTATGCACTGTTTTATAAATCAGAATATTTTTTTGCGTACGCACGTCCTAGGTTTCATGCTTACGCAACCTTTTGACGTGAATCCTAAGCACAGTTTTATAAATGAGGCCCCTGGATAGCTCAGAAAAGAGATCGGTCACTGGAGAGTAATTCGTTCAGTGTGAAGAAATTTTCGAGTTCAAAACAACGGTCCAGAATAATATCTTTCAGCCAGGGTACATTAATGGCATTTGGCAGGCGCTCTTATCCCGAGCGACGTACAGTTGATTAGACTAAGCAGGAGACAATCCTCTCCTGGAGCAATGCAGGGTTAAGGGCCTTGCTGAAGGGCCCAACGGCTGTGCGGATCTTATTGTGGCTATACCGGGATTAGAACCACCGACCTTGCGTGTCCCAGTCATTTTACCTTAACCACTACGCTACAGCCCGCCCCTGAACGTAAATACGTAGTCTTGAATGGACTTGAATGGGGAAATGCGTTTTTTTTTGGCACCAAAGGCTTAAAACGAAGCGCATTTCCTCGAGTACTCACTGGAGCTTGCGAACTGCTCTGAGAACGGCAATCCCTGGCCCCCAGGATTCCAGTGGCGTCGTTGTCTCTACATATTATTCTGAGGTATTATCCCTTACTTAGTGGCTGTGCCAGTGGTTTTAGGTCCCGTCTCGCCGAGGGCATTTGTCCTCCGTGTCTTGATTATTGTAAGTAATTTAGTGCTGCTTTTCATTCATAAATCAATGCGTGTATTTGTTCAGTTAGATTTACATTTTTATAATCTCAGTCAGATGCACTCATTGATGAATTTATTGCTTGTTAAACGTTTTTCATGTATGTACAGGCGATTTAGACAGTTGGCTGACTAACAGGCAAATTTAACCTCCGTTTTGCAGACCTCTGTTACCAGGGTTGCCAACTGGCTGATGCTTACTCCAGAAATAATCCCGAATTAATAATAAATAATAATAATAATAATAATAATAATAATAATAATAACAATAACAATAATAATAACAATAATAATAATAATAATAAAATTAAGAAGAAAGATCAATCAAATGTTTTCTTTTTTATCGTTGACACCCCTGGTTTAATACTTGGTGCAAACACCACTGGCAAAGATGACAACCATCAGTATTTTCCTATAATTTGTGATAAGGTTAGATAACACATTTGGAGGGATTCTGACCATTACTCCATGCAGAACTTTTCTGAATCATTGATATCCCTGGGGTTGCATTTATGGACCCTCCTCTTCAGTTCAGACCACAAGCTTTTGATGGGATTTAAGTCTGGAGACTGAGATGGCAATTACATGAACATTGTTTTCACCATTTCTGTGAATGTGATGTTCTGTGAATGACATTGACATTGACATTAAACAGAGATTAAGAGAGAGATAGATTGAGTAAAATTGTATTGCCAATTTCACGTTGTTTGAATTCATTTACAGGAATTGTTTGGGGTGCTAATTTGGGCTCCTATGGTTTCCAACAAAATAGATTTCTTAATAGAATTATTGAAACCTGAGACTAAATATAGTGAAATAAAATATTCATAGTTTTCCAATTTTTGCACAGAACACGTGAACTATTATCTGTGTTGTTTATTATAGCCAGCATTTTTCTTCATTTTTATTACGGGTGCTAATAATTCTGGAGCCCTCTGTAATCGTGTATTAGTGTTGTGTGATTAGTGCACCTATGATCATACAGACCATAACCTTCAACAACACCGTTGAAGTTGTCTCCTTCCCTGTGGTGGGACAACTCAGAACTCAGACAATCAGTAATTACATCAGTGAGTTATACCAGACTGTAATATCGCTGTCAGAAATCTTAGGCTGTGTTGGACACCTGAGGTGTTCTCCTGTCTACTCGGACATCTAGGGGCGGTCTGTAGCGTAGTGGTTAAGGTAAATGACTGGGACACGCAAGGTTGGTGGTTCTAATCCCGGTGTAGCCACAATAAGATCCGCACAGCCGTTGGGCCCTTCAGCAAGGCCCTTAACCCTGCATTGCTCCAGGGGTTGTCTCCTGCTTAGTCTAATCAACTGTACGTCGCTCTGGATAAGAGTGTATGCCAATAATGTAATGTAATGTAATCTTCTGACCGTTCACTCATCACGTATTCCTCCATCTGTTTTCACATCCTCATGACTTCTCACTTCTTTGTTTCAGTTTTTTTCCCGCTCTTCCTTGGCAGTTGTACTTTCTCTTCAATTTCTGTCTCCATTATTATTCTCTCTCCACTTGAAATACGTTCAACAAACTGATCTGGAGACAGATCAACCGTTTCCTGACTGAGTTAGTTATGAGCTAGGTGGCTAACTTGCTGCGCCACTTTATTAGGTAGACCTGTACACAAGCTTGTTGATGCAAATATTGAATCAGCCAATCATGTGGCAGCATTCGTGCTGGGGAGAAGTGTGCTGTTCTCCATTTGAGTAATATTTCTGTGAATGCGTGAGGAATCAAAACTGTGATCCCCCAATGTGGCAGAAACCACTACTGCCTTAGATGTGGCTGAGACACCTCGCAAGCAAGGAGGGAGGCCCCTCACAACAGCATCTTACCGCTACACACCTTGTTCCTGCATTAACACTGCTGACATGTAGCCATGTTCCTGCATTAACACTGCTGATATGTAGCCCTTTTCCTGCATTAACACTGCTGACATGTAGCCCTTTTCCTGCATTAACACTGCTAACATGTAGCTACGTTCCTGCATTAAACCTGCTGACATGTAGCCTTGTTCCTGCATTAAACCTGCTGACATGTAGCCTTGTTTCTGCATTAACACTACTGACATGTAGCCTTGTTCCTGCATTAACACTGCTGACCTGTATCCATGTTCCTGCATTAACACTGCTGAAATGTAGCCCTTTTCCTGCATTAAACCTGCTGACATGTAGCCTTGTTCCTGCATTAACACTGCTGACATGTAGCCTTGTTCCTGCATTAACACTGCTGACCTGTATCCATGTTCCTGCATTAACACTGCTGAAATGTAGCCCGTTTCCTGCATTAAACCTGCTGAAATGTAGCCTTGTTCCTGCATTCACACTGCTGACATGTAGCCTTGTTCCTGCATTAACACTGCTGACCTGTATCCATGTTTCTACATTAACACTGCTAACATGTAGCCCTTTTCCTGCATTAACGCTGCTGACATGTAGCCCTTTTCCTGCATTAACGCTGCTGACATGTAGCCTTGTTTCTGCATTAACACTGCTGACATGTAGCCTTGTTTCTGCATTAACACTGCTGACATGTAGCCTTGTTTCTGCATTAACACTGCTGACATGTAGCCTTGTTTCTGCATTAACACTGCTGACATGTAGCCTTGTTTCTGCATGAACACTGCTGACATGTAGCCTTGTTTCTGCATTAACACTGCTGACATGTAGCCTCGTTCCTGCATTAACACTGCTGATATGTAGCCTTGTTTCTGCATTAACATTGCTGGCATGTAGCCTCGTTCCTGCATTAACACTGCTGATATGTAGCCCTTTTCCTGCATTAACACTGCTGACATGTAGCCCTTTTCCTGCATTAACACTGCTAACATGTAGCTACGTTCCTGCATTAAACCTGCTGACATGTAGCCTTGTTTCTGCATTAACACTACTGACATGTAGCCTTGTTCCTGCATTAACACTGCTGACCTGTATCCATGTTCCTGCATTAACACTGTTGAAATGTAGCCCTTTTCCTGCATTAAACCTGCTGACCTGTATCCATGTTCCTGCATTAACACTGCTAACATGTAGCTATGTTCCTGCATTAAACCTGCTGACATGTAGCCACGTTACTGCATTAAACCTGCTGACATGTAGCATTGTTTCTGCATTAACACTGCTGACATGTAGCCTTGTTTCTGCATTAACACTGCTAACATGTAGCTACGTTCCTGCATTAAACCTGCTGACATGTAGCCTTGTTTCTGCATTAACACTGCTGACCTGTATCCATGTTCCTGCATTAACACTGCTGAAATGTAGCCCTTTTCCTGCATTAAACCTGCTGACCTGTATCCATGTTCCTGCATTAACACTACTAACATGTAGCTATGTTCCTGCATTAAACCTGCTGACATGTAGCCACGTTCCTGCATTAAACCTGCTGACATGTAGCCTTGTTTCTGCATTAACGCTGCTGACATGTAGCCTTGTTTCTGCATTAACGCTGCTGACATGGAGCCTTGTTTCTGCATTAACACTGCTGACATGTAGCCTCGTTCCTGCATTAACACTGCTGATATGTAGCCTTGTTTCTGCATTAACACTGCTGACATGTAGCCCTTTTCCTGCATTAACACTGCTAACATGTAGCTACGTTCCTGCATTAAACCTGCTGACATGTAGCCTTGTTTCTGTATTAACACTACTGACATGTAGCCTTGTTCCTGCATTAACACTGCTGACCTGTATCCATGTTCCTGCATTAACACTGCTGAAATGTAGCCCTTTTCCTGCATTAAACCTGCTGACCTGTATCCATGTTCCTGCATTAACACTGCTAACATGTAGCTACGTTCCTGCATCAAACCTGCTGACATGTAGCCACGTTCCTGCATTAAACCTGCTGACATGGAGCCTTGTTTCTGCATTAACACTGCTGACATGTAGCCTTGTTTCTGCATTAACACTGCTGACATGTAGCCCTTTTCCTGCATTAACACTGCTAACATGTAGTCTTGTTCCTGCATTAACACTGCTGACCTGTATCCATGTTCCTGCATTAACACTGCTAACATGTAGCTACGTTCTTGCATTAAACCTGCTGACATGTAGCCACGTTCCTGCATTAAACCTGCTGACATGTAGCCTTGTTTCTGCATTAACACTACTGACATGTAGCCCTTTTCCTGCATTAACGCTGCTGACATGTAGCCTTGTTTCTGCATTAACACTGCTGACATGTAGCCTTGTTTCTGCATTAACACTGCTGACATGTAGCTTTTTTCCTGCATTAACACTGCTAACATGTAGCTACGTTCCTGCATTAAACCTGCTGACATGTAGCCTTGTTCCTGCATTAAACTTGCTGACATGTAGCCTTGTTTCTGCATTAACACTACTGACATGTAGCCTTGTTCCTGCATTAACACTGCTGACCTGTATCCATGTTCCTGCATTAACACTGCTGAAATGTAGCCCTTTTCCTGCATTAACACTGCTGACATGTAGTCTTGTTCCTGCATTCACACTGCTGACATGTAGCCTTGTTGCTGCATTAACACTGCTGACATGTAGTCTTGTTCCTGCATTCACACTGCTGACCTGTATCCATGTTCCTGCATTAACACTGCTAACATGTAGCTACGTTCCTGCATTAAACCTGCTGACATGTAGCATTGTTTCTGCATTAACACTGCTGACCTGTATCCATGTTCCTGCATTAACACTGCTGACCTGTATCCATGTTCCTGCATTAACACTGCTGACATGTAGCCCTTTTCCTGCATTAAACCTGCTGACATGTAGCTATGTTCCTGCATTAAACCTGCTGACATGTAGCATTGTTTCTGCATTAACACTACTGACATGTAGCCTTGTTCCTGCATTAACACTGCTGACCTGTATCCATGTTCCTGCATTAACACTGCTGAAATGTAGCCCTTTTCCTGCATTAAACCTGCTGACCTGTATCCATGTTCCTGCATTAACACTGCTAACATGTAGCTACGTTCCTGCATCAAACCTGCTGACATGTAGCCACGTTCCTGCATTAAACCTGCTGACATGGAGCCTTGTTTCTGCATTAACACTGCTGACAAGTAGCCTTGTTTCTGCATTAACACTGCTGACATGTAGCCTTGTTTCTGCATTAACACTGCTGACATGTAGCCTTGTTTCTGCATTAACACTGCTGACATGTAGCCCTTTTCCTGCATTAACACTGCTAACATGTAGTCTTGTTCCTGCATTAACACTGCTGACCTGTATCCATGTTCCTGCATTAACACTGCTAACATGTAGCTACGTTCTTGCATTAAACCTGCTGACATGTAGCCACGTTCCTGCATTAAACCTGCTGACATGTAGCCTTGTTTCTGCATTAACACTACTGACATGTAGCCCTTTTCCTGCATTAACGCTGCTGACATGTAGCCTTGTTTCTGCATTAACACTGCTGACATGTAGCCTTGTTTCTGCATTAACACTGCTGACATGTAGCTTTTTTCCTGCATTAACACTGCTAACATGTAGCTACGTTCCTGCATTAAACCTGCTGACATGTAGCCTTGTTCCTGCATTAAACTTGCTGACATGTAGCCTTGTTTCTGCATTAACACTACTGACATGTAGCCTTGTTCCTGCATTAACACTGCTGACCTGTATCCATGTTCCTGCATTAACACTGCTGAAATGTAGCCCTTTTCCTGCATTAACACTGCTGACATGTAGTCTTGTTCCTGCATTCACACTGCTGACATGTAGCCTTGTTGCTGCATTAACACTGCTGACATGTAGTCTTGTTCCTGCATTCACACTGCTGACCTGTATCCATGTTCCTGCATTAACACTGCTAACATGTAGCTACGTTCCTGCATTAAACCTGCTGACATGTAGCATTGTTTCTGCATTAACACTGCTGACCTGTATCCATGTTCCTGCATTAACACTGCTGACCTGTATCCATGTTCCTGCATTAACACTGCTAACATGTAGCTACGTTCCTGCATTAAACCTGCTGACATGTAGCCACGTTCCTGCATTAAACCTGCTGACATGTAGCCTTGTTTCTGCATTAACACTGCTGACATGTAGCCTTGTTTCTGCATTAACACTGCTGACATGTAGCCTTGTTTCTGCATTAACACTGCTGACATGTAGCCTTGTTTCTGCATTAACACTGCTGACATGTAGCCCTTTTCCTGCATTAACACTGCTAACATGTAGCTACGTTCCTGCATTAAACCTGCTGACATGTAGCCTTGTTCCTGCATTAAACCTGCTGACATGTAGCCTTGTTCCTGCATTAACACTGCTGAAATGTAGCCTTGTTCCTGCATTAACACTGCTGACCTGTATCCATGTTCCTGCATTAACACTGCTAACATGTAGCCTTGTTCCTGCATTAACACTGCTGACATGTAGCCACGTTCCTGCATTAAACCTGCTGACATGTAGCCTTGTTTCTGCATTAAACCTGCTGACATGTAGCCACGTTCCTGCATTAAACCTGCTGACATGTAGCCTTGTTTCTGCATTAACACTGCTGACATGTAGCCTCGTTCCTGCATTAACACTGCTGACATGTAGCCTTGTTTCTGCATTAACCCTGCGGACATGTAGCCACATTCCTGTATTAACACTGCTGAAATGTCGTGACGTTTTTAATTTAAATGTGTTCATCCTTTGGGGTGTCTCGGTGGCGCAGCCTGTAGAGCACTGACCGCATGCTCATTGCGAGCCGCGACGTCAGCGGTTTGAATCCGACCGTCTGACATTTGTCGCATGTCTTTCCCTCTCTCGCTCCCATTCTTCCTGTCTCTCTATACTATACGGTCCAATAAAGCTGAAAAAGGCTGTAAAAATATCTTTAAAAAAAAAAAATGTATTCATCCTTTACTTGAGTTCGCAAAATGGAGGAGCCGGTCAGCTGAAATGTGGCCGGCTTTTAATATTTTTTTAATTTTTAAATTTTAGTTTATTGTGTTACTTTATTATTTTTGCTCTGAACCTGTGAGTTAAGACAACATTGACTGCTCCTACACGGCCATGTGGCTCTCTCCCTTCCTCTGCAGGCAGCAGGGTGGCTCGGTTTAGCGCAGTGCATTTTAGGGTAGTCACATCGGGAAATGAGAGCAAAACATATTGGTAGTGCAACAATCGCGCAAAGGAGAAGTGTGCTGTTCTCCATTTGAGTAATATTTCTGCGAATGCGTGAGGAATCAAAACTGTGATAAGAAACCACTACTGCCACTCACATGTGTGGTACTATCATAGATGGTTGGAATTCATATAGCGCCTTTATCCAAAGCTCTGTACAAGTGATGCTCCACATTCACCCATTCATACACACACTCACACACCAACAGCGATTGGCTGCCATGCAAGGCACCAACCAGCTCATCAGGAGCATGCAGGGGTTAGGTGTCTTTACATGCCATTATTGGCATTTGGCAGACGCTCTTATCCAGACCTACGTACAGTTGACTAAGCAGGAGACAATCCTCCCCTGGAGCAATGCAGGGTTAAGGGCCTTGCTCAAGGGCCCAACGGATATTATTGTGGCTATACCGGGATTAGAACCACTGACCTTGGGTGTCCCAGTCATTTACCTTAACCGCTACACTACAGGCCGGCCCACTACAGTACATGGGAGTGGAATGGAGCTCTCTCCTTCCCTCCTTTCCTCCACTTGCCCCCTCCCTTCCTTTCCTCTCATACTTCCAGGTAGGAGATGAGTGGGAGTGGGGGAGCGGATGGGAGAAGGAGGGAGTAAAAAGTAACGGGGCGGACCCATCCTATTTCTTTTTCCCTGACGATCCTCCCTTTCCTCTCTGCAGGCTTGCTAATACAGACACCTGCCACGCTCACCTATCCTGATTAAAGAGGGAAGAATACATTTCATCAGGAAACAGACACACAATGGGAATCAGGTAGGCTAAATGACAGGTATACTTCATAAGCCTTTAAATGTTGTTGAACATATGTGCTATTCTGAACATTGCAGCCAAGAAAAATTATGATAGAAAATGACTGATTCGTTGTTCTATTACATCATAAATGAACAGGGCTAAATCCATCCATCCATCCATTATCTTAACCTGCTTATCCTGAACAGGGTCACAGGGGGCTGGAGCCTATCCCAGCATACATAAGGTAGGAATACACCCTGGACAGGTCGCCAGTCCATCACAGGGCACACGCGACATGCAAACTCCACACAGAGAGGCCCTGGCCGACCGGGATTTGAAACCAAGACCTCCTTGCTGTGAGGCGGCAGTGCTCCCCACTGCACCATAATGCATTTTTAGTCGCATTACTAGAGAAACAGTGATGCACTGTTCAGTCTCACGCTAAAGTCGGTCTTTTTGCAAGAGCGAGCACATCGTACGTGTGTGACCTCTGGAGGCCAGCAGGGGGCAGAGTGGTTGTGGAGTCATTGTGAAGTGTGTCTCAGGCTTTAACACCGGTATCTTTCAATGCAGGTTTTCTTGTTCTAAATCTACGGATCAAGACAGAACTTATGTGGCCAATGCCTCCGGCAGCACTCTGGATGTGTATTACTGCCCAGACCGGATGACTGTGGAGGAGATGGAGATCGCTGCTGGGGCGAAACTTCGCAGCTCCAATTTGCAGCCCCCGGCACTTTCAGTGTCCCTGCAAACCAAGACGGTCATGAAACGCGATAAATGCATCCGCTACCTACGCATCCCACCCAACAGGCACGGGCAGATCCTGGCTGAAGGAGCCATCTATGTCACCGTGTTCGTGGAGCAAAAGGGCAGCAGTGACGAGCGCCTGAAAATCTCCCAGAATTTTTACATCCCCAGTGACAGGTCCTTCATCGTCACAGCAGACCATAACATCATGTTACAGTCGTATGGAGCCGACATTTGGGAGGATGAGGGTGGTGTTAACCACAGAAAATAAGAGACTATCGACAGCCCATCAAACAATTGAATCATTTAGAGAGATTGAAAAAATACTTACAGGGTTACAGTTTAATTTTAAACCAAATAATGGTTTCAATGTCTTAGGGACCACTCTGACCAAACGCGCCATTAAAGGTACAATAGGTAATTTCTGACTTTTAACGGTCAAGAGAGGAATTGCAGAAACAAACACCTTCAAACCGCAACACTGTTTATCCCTCCCCCTTCTCTGTAAACGGGCTGACGTTGAAACGCCATTGGCTGTGGCAATTAGAAAAAAATGTTCAACCAATGAGCTTGAATTATTGTACAGCTATACAATGTTTGAGTGTATGTATGTATGTATGAATGGGTGAATGAGAAGCATCAATTGTACAGCGCTTGGAATAAAGGCGCTATATAAATGCCAACCAATTTAGACTCTCCAATCAGTCTAACCTGCATGTCTTTGGACTGTGGGAGGAAACCCATGCAGACACAGGGAGAACATGAAAACTCCACACAGAGAGGCCCCAGCCCACAGGGATTCAAACCTACGACCTCCTTGTGTAGGAAAAATTCACAGAACAAGATGTTCTACCTATGTTTTATGAGAAATCAATCACAAGTTAAAATCAGATTAAACCGTCAAACTGTCAGAGTTTCAAAGCTTCATGTCAAAAGTATACCAATATGTATCCGGCCTATTAATCAAGTAATCAATATGTATGCTGAATATTACTCATGTACTCATGTAATCCAATGAACCTATATCATTAATTACGGATGAGCTTATGGAAAAGCAAGAAACCACAGTGTCAACTGTAGAAGAAAAAGCAAAAGAATGCGTCAGGCTGAAAAACCACACTTACTCACTTAGAAGAAAACATTAATCAAATATTAAAGTATGATTAAGTATGCCTGTATATTTTCAAATGGACAAACTGCTAATTTGTGCTAGAAGTACGCAGTGACCCATATGTAATCTGAGTTGAATAAAATAATTGTATGCCCATATGTAACCTGAGTTGAATACAATAATGTGTCAGCTTAAAAGGAAAATCTTTTATGATTCCTCTCTGTTAAAAAGCAGTTTATGGGACGGGGGCGACTTGAACGGCTTGCAGGGCGGGATGTCTTGCTTTGAAAACTGTCATTTTCAATGATAGTTTACGGAACAAGATGTGATAAGAACATTTATTTCTAAGAACAGCTAACAAAGCAAAACAATATCTTGCGGGCCTGTGCATTGAGGCGCCACAGAGGCCAGCTGGTGTTTTTAGGAATGTTTTGGGAGGGGTTACGTTGAAAGAAGTGTATAAAATGTGTATGAAACCAACAATCGAGGTTCAGTTCTGCAAATTAGAGATTGGATTTAGAATTCTGTCGTTTCCTAGACACGACACTTGCTGTGAGGCGGCAGTGCTACCCACTGCACCATCCGTGCCGGCACTGTATATTTTGAAACCCGATTTTAAGGACTATAAACACAGGCAGAGGGCGAGTCAATATGTCAGTGAGCATTATTCATTGATAGGAAGGGATTTTTAACAATGTTTTAACACAAAAATCATACCTACACCTTGGCTTGAAAGCATTACGTATATGACTTTATGAATCCTACTCTGTAAAACGTACTGGACAATCGTTTTGTCAACCTTCTTAACCAAATTAAAGGGTAATTACACCCTTGATCAAACTGTTTTAGCTGTAAACGTGTTTGTTTGCCTACTTCATCGTGAAACATTTTAATCCATGCCATTATTTAAACGTTTATGAAATAATATCAATTTAGCTGGTCAAAAAGTGTGTTCTGCTTCCATATACGAATCTTAATGTCGCATGTCATCTGTTATGGATCACTGCCGGCACCTGATTGGCTAGAGAATGCTTTATGTAAATGAGATGGACACACGTACTCTACCCTCCCCAGAATGCATTTTGTTAAAAATTGTGTATGAGGCGGAGCCAGGCTGAAGCAGCGAGAACAGTTACTCTTTAGCACTAATCTCTTCAGGCTCAACCGCCGAGGGGGAAGGATTGGCTGACTTTCCATAGGAAATTAACGAAGTGGTTGGTTATAAGTCTTTAAATTGGCATGAAATGTAGTCATACTATCTTCATATCATAGCGATTTTCTGAATTTTGGAAAGCTGCCGTGTGGCTTACCGCACAGAGACCAGGTGTAAACCCAGGATTTGCACTTTTATTTCATTGCTAAAAAGCCTGTGGCTAACAACAGCGGACACCATTAGTAGGGGTGTGAATGAGTGATTTGTTTTATTTTTTTAATTGGACGTTTATTTGAAGAAAAAAATCGTCTGGTCCGCAAAAGCTGTGTGGAAAACGCGTCAGACCCGTTGAAAATAATGAGAGACGAGGCGCCCCTGTTGATGAAGCATGTTTGGTGTGATCCGCCACTCGGTAACATTTTGAAAAGTTTTCGTCATTTAAAAAAAAACAATGTAACGACACGCCATTGTAATTGGTGCTGTTCCTGATGTCAGATCCTTGCTACGGTAATACACAGTAGTGTAGGGTGCAGCAGTTCCATGGCAGTGTGTTTGCAGGTTTTGGATTCCATCAGTTACCCCTGGATCAGTAAGCTGCCAACAAAAGCACCAATGGCTGTATGAGGCACATTTTACACAGTTCTACACCTCTGCCAGCACTGGTTGTCAAGAGAGGATATTTTACACAGTTCTACACCTCTGCCAGCACTGGTTGTCAAGAGAGGATATTTTACACAGTTCTACACCTCTGCCAGCAGAGAGGGTTAGAGGAGCACAAATGTAACTTCTTTGTTGAATTTGGGGACCCCTTTTTGCTTGATTTATGTTAAGATTGATTTATAAAATGTATGCATGCTCTAAAACGTGTTGAAGTTGTTTATCACACTGATCGTTTTGCCTGTAACCTGCAAGAGAACCTCAGAAATGGGACAATATAAATGCTTGGCGTAGAACTACAGGGGTTCAGTGGAAACCTCTTCACTTCCAGAGAAAACAGTGAACACTGGGCTTTAATTAATGTGTATTATACTATTATTGTTCAAGTATTTTAAATGATCAGAATTAAGGGTTTTAAGCCGTATATTTTTATTTCTTCAGTTACTACTTTGTTTAAGATTATCTATTCATTTTCTCCTACACAAGAGGCAACTGCTTATATTGTAAGTATTCTTTTGGGGGGAAATTTAGTGTGATCACCTTTGTAATTGGCAGAGCTTTCTCATCACTTGTATGAATCTATTGTATTTTTGTATATATGCTGGAAACACCACAGCATATGCCTGCAAACATCGTTGATTTTGAAAAGAACCATATAACAATTGACCGGGTGATGATTACTTTATTTTCGGATTCAATAAAATGTGCAAGTGCTGTAAGAACTGTGGCCTGGTTTTTGTGTCTGATAGAAATATAAACGGATTGATTATCGGTATCAGGTAAAATAACCTGAACCTTACATAAACCTCCCAAGTGTCCCTGCTTTATCTGGGGAAACAGGCCCTGGCTGAGATTCACCTCTTATAGATGGAGACCTGAAATCCTCAAATGTGACAGATGATTGGCTGAGTTTCAAGGTAAATAAAATATATTATTTTAAACCCCCCCGCCCCTCATTATTACCAACGGTGAAGGAAGCACCCAATCTTAAGTGGGCAATGTTACATGGTACATCTCCATGTTTCAGTGGCATTTGTTACTACCTGGTCTAGGGAGGGGACTGGGGAGATTGCAGTGAGTAACGCCAGTCCTACCTCCCTATCTAAATCTAAGAAAAACCTTGGCTCGTCTTTGAAGGTTCACCAGGCACGAAGCAGCTTGTAGTCGACCCCCAAACGCAGATCAGATCTCCACCCTGGATCGCCTACAAAAATAAAGGAAAAATAATAAAGCAAAATAAATAGTGTCCCGATGGAAGGATGCAATCCACCTGGGGCACGCCAAATGACCAGCGTCACTATATGGCGAGTCCCTGTGGTCACCGTTGTAGCGCTCAGAGACGGGAATGAAGCGCAGGCCTCCGGGTCACCGTTGTAGCGCTCAGAGACGGGAATGAAGCGCAGGCCTCCGGGTCACCGTTGTAGCGCTCAGAGACGGGAATGAAGCGCAGGCCTCCGGGTCACCGTTGTAGCGCTCAGAGACGGGAATGAAGCGCAGGCCTCCGGGTCACCGTTGTAGCGCTCAGAGACGGGATGGATCGGGGCGATCTGGGCAGTGGCCAGTGAGCTAGCCACGGATGCCATCTGGTGGCGCCGGTTGGCGACGTCCTGGTCCAGGGAGCGGAGTTCGGCCTTGTGTGCTCCAAGCCTCTGTCCACGGAGTCTCAGGGCGTCCTGGGTGGCTCGCTGGGTTCATCTTTGGCCAGATTGTCCAGAAGCCTGACAGAACAAGGAACCCAATAGCGAGACCACAGGAATAAAGTTCTGAGTCTTTATTGAGTTGGCAGCAGAGTCGACAGGCAAAGTTCGATAACCAGCAAACAGGTGTAACAGTTCAGGCAGTTTGTGAGTGGTAGTACTGGCAGAGGTCCAATAGCCAGGCAAAAAACGGGCAGAAACGACACAGGTAATCCAGTGGGTAGTCGAAGTCACAGGTGGAAGGCCGAAAACGAGAAGGCAGTTCAGACAGGCAGATAAACAACATTGAAATCCAAACAGAAACCGCTAAACCAAAGAGAGTCCAACGGGTCAAATAAATACAAAGGAAAGATCCAGGAAGCGGTGGTCTAAAACTAAACAGGTCGGTGCACTTGGAAACACTCAGAAAATAGCGCTGGAAAGTATGGCAGAAGCCCAGCCCATGACAATCTGGCGGCAAATAACGAACACAAAGGGGTTTAAATACACAACACTAATGAATATAACATGAGGGTCAGGTGAGTAGAATGACAGGAGACAGGAGGGAAGTATAAATGTGGAATGGGAGACACTAATAGCACACAGACACACAGACACACAGACACAGACAAAACGGATAAATGAAGGTGAATGGACACGGAAGACAGACTACCCCCTTGTGGCCACAGAGGGAAAGTAAGAACGGAAATGCTAATGACATAACAGAGAACAGACAACACAGATCATTGGCCACAAGGACTATGCCAGTAAAATACAATTGAAAAAAAATTCCTCAACGAGTCTGAATGGCTATTCTTGCAGACTTCAGTTTTTAAAAAACCTCCTGTGATTTTCCGTCAAAATAAGAGCTGCCGAGTGACGTTAAGTAATGAGAACATAGTTACCGCGTTTTCTGCACTTCCTCACATAATTACCATTGTTTAAATTCATTGCTGACACAACTTATAAAAGTCAGCAAGCAACTAGCTTGCTATTTGACTAGTTACTATAATGTAAGCCAAGCATAAATTGCTTGACACTGTCGGTTCAGTAACAGCTCATTTGCATACCTGCTTACTGTTTGAAAGAAATGTTACCAAATATGAAGGGGCATACATTAAATCTATGTCTAATATCTATAAAATTATACATTTATTCTCTAAAACCATGTTCCCAGCAATTGTTGCTGTATTTGCAGTGTGGTCCCTTACAATGCCATTGACTGTCAATTCACAAGCAGCTCAATGAGCTGATTACTCAAAAGTATAAATTGTTACCAAATGAAAGGGGGTATGCATTTGTGATGTGGACCCATATCTTTACTATTCTACAGTACTTTATGTGAAATCATGTTCCCAGCAAGTGTTGCTGTGTTTCCAGTGTGGGGTGGCCACTGTTGCCACTCTGACACATGACAGTCTACTGGTTAAGGTGCAGTTAGCTCACGTAACACGTAAAACACCGTAGAAGCGAGGTTGAACTTGAACATTGAACTTGAACCGTCTGTACAGTTACTAGACTTTAGATTTAGCTTTGGGAAAAGTGACACGAGTGCTCACAGACATGGCCACATGGACTCTAGCCAGATCAGACTCACATTGAAATAATACAACATTATAAATAACGTAATAACATTAGTTAAAGACTAAAATAGGTATATTAATTTACCGAAAAAACGAAACAAAAAAACTTTAGTCTCTGACTGTTCTGTTCTAATGTTAGACAAACTGGATCACATGACACAATATGGTAACTGACATTTTACCAAAGCTCATTCCATATGGAGGAGACTTTGGCTTAGGCAGTAAGAGCAGTTGTCTGGTAATTGGTGGCTTACCTGTTCCATCCCCCGCCCGTGGCTGTGTCAAAGTGTCCCTGAGCAAGACACCTAACCCCTAAATGCTCCTGACAAGCTGGTTGGGGCCTTGCATGGCAGCCAATCGCCATTGTTATGTGTGAATGAGAAGCGTCAATTGTACAGCACTTTGGATGAAGGCGCTATATGAATGCCAGCCATTTACCATTTGTGAATGACAGACAGACATTGATACTTTTGTTTTCAGCTACTTAGCTGACTGATCCAGGGACAAATGATGGACCTGAAAAACTGCAAACACACAGACCCTCCATAAAAGAAACTGCCCCAGTGTCCCACCCCAACAATAGTGTAATACTGTAACAGCAACAACAACAACAGCATGAATTTAATGTCATTTCTTTATTTCTTTTTTAATGAAGAAAATTTCCAAAACTTTCTAAGACATTTAAAACATCCTTACATCCTTATAAATGAAAGCTAGACTTTAAGCCCCATACATTCTGTGTGATGTGCTTTTCTGTGAATGCTTCGATTATTTGATGATGGGCTGTCAAAAGTAACTTATTTCCTGTGGTTGTTGCCGAGCCCATCCTCCCAAATGTTGGCTCCGAGCTTCTGGAACTTGATGTCTCGCTGCGCAGTGACAATGAAGGACCTGCCGGCGGGGATTTGGAAGTTCTGGGAGATGTTCAGCCAGTAATCTGGGTCGGAGCCATTCTCCACGAACACGGTGACAAATATTCTTCCCTCGCCCAAGATCTCTCCAAAGTCGTCGGTCGGGATGCGTACGTAGCGGATCCGGGAATCACGTTTCATCGCCAACTTCATTTCCTTCGATGATGACAGGCCGGCTTCCAGCTTGGAGATGCCAGCTTTAATCCCTCCTTTAGACTGAGTGGTGAGCTCAATGTCCTCCAGCGTCAGCAGGTCTGAGCTGTAGTACACATGCAGGGGTCTGCCAGAGGCGTTGGCGACATAAGTTATGTCTCTGCTCATGACTACGGTTCAGACGATGTCTATAAAATAAGAAAAATACAAATATTGTCATGCGAAAAGTCATGGTATGATATATGCTGCTCCTCACCCAGTCCCAATATGTTTATATTATTGTACAGCTTGTGGGACTTTCTGGTCAACACAACTGCTATTTCAGCAGAAATAATAAATAATAGACGTTTCCAGAATTGGAATCTCCAACAAAATGAAGGTAAGAGAACATATTGTGTTTTTGCTTACTAAAAGTAGTGGTAAGGTACATGACTGGTGGTTCTAATCCCGGTCTAGCCACAGTAAAATCCACACAGCCGTTGGGCCCTTGAGAGAGGCCCTTAACCCTGCATTGCTCAAGGGGAGGATTGTCTCCTGCTTAGTCTAATCAACTGTACGTCGCTCTGGATAAGAGCGTCTGCCAAATGCCAATAATGTAATCTAATGTACTTGCAAGGTTGGGCAAATATTACAGAATTTAAATTAAATGTTGATAAATTAATCTTTTTTTTTTTTTTGTCCCTCACTGATTTAAAGCCCACTATCTTCCACTCTGCAATAACCACAATTAATCAACTCTTCACCCTTAAAATATTAAAATGCAATAATGACATTTTAAACAGTCTGACCTGTACTTGGACTTGCCCTGTAAGACTTGGACATGACTTGGATTTGCTCAAAATGACTTGGGCACAACTCTGGTTTAAGGTTTACTTAAAAGCAGATCACACTTTTGTCATCTCTATGAGGATTCTGTTGCCATTAAAATTTACATGAGTACACATGCAGACTAATAATTAACATAAGTACAGCTATATAAACCTCAATATGTTTTTTGAGATTGGGTGTCATATTTTGGTAAACCGAGCCCATTATCTTTCGCGGCAAACAGAGCTGAAAATGATGATATGAAAAGGTTTAAATGATGAAAAGCTCAAAAACACAAAATATATGTGTGTGGGCCTTTAAATCTAAATTGTTTACTGGCTTGTGGTGGACTCTCATTGACTGCGTCATTGTCTAAGCTACAGTTATAGAATTCTTACATGATCTTAACAGGGGCGACATGGCTCAGGCAGTAAGAGCAGTCGTCTGGCAATCGGAGGGTTGCCGGTTCGTTCCCCACCCGGGCTGTGTGTGTCGAAGTGTCCCTGAGCAAGACACCTAACCCCCGAATGCTCCTGACGAGCTGGTCGGTGCCTTGCATGGCAGCCAATCGGTGTGAGTGTGTGTATGAATGGGTGAATGAGAAGCATCAATTGTACAGTGCTTTGGATGAAGGTGCTGCATACAGGCCAGCCGTTTACCATTTAATGAGTCTAACAGCTTCTGTGAAATTGAAATTGTACACGGTTGAATTACAGACATTTTTTGCCATATGGTCGCAAGAACCTGGTGCCTCAGATTGATTTGCTCTTTTCCACGGTAGGTGGTAGAGACCGGGAGAGCAGTGTTCAAGAGGCAGAGCTGAAAAGCAGCAACAGTTTGGATTTCGTTTGCCGTTAATATTTTGGTTTTTTTTTCCCGGATCCCATGACTGACGGGTGAGGCACTATGCAAAGGTACACGACACCATCAAATATCAGGACACACCCAGGGGTCACATGATTGAATCACAGCACCTCCTGTACACAGATTTTTTCTTTTTGCATTACAAAGACAGCATGACTACTGCATATATATTTACATTTCATAAATTGTAAAATGAAAATTGTTAAATGGATTTACAAGGCTGGGTCCAACTCACTGTGTTGCGTGATTGCCTTTGCATGAGGGTGTATTTAGCAAATAATGAATCATGCAGCATTCGCAGCCTGTAGAATCGTGGTTATGGTACTCGACTGGGACCTGCAAGGTTGGCGGTTCAATCCCCGGTGTAGCCAAGATAAGATCTGCACAGCTGTTGGACCCTTAACCCCACATTGCAGCAGGAAGGGGGAGGGGGGGGGGGGGGTTGTCTCCTGCTTAGTCTAGCTAACCAACTGTAAGTTGCCTTTGCCCAGGTAAATGATTGTAATGTAATCAGCAGGTCTGTTTATACTGGCGTGATGGTTGTTTGAACACAGAGGCCAACACTCCTGCTGCTGTCGGCAGTAGGAGCAGAAGCGGCGTTGATGGGCGTCACGGTGGAACGGTGGTGAGATCTGTTGTCTTGCAAGAAGGACGTTTCGGGTCCAAGTCCGATCGAGCTTCTCTCAGAGTCCCTCTCGAAGGCAAAACATGTAGCCCCAGGGACTATAGATGAAAATTGGCCTTCCTGGCTAGCGCATTTAGCCAAATTACATGTAATGTAATACTTAGCTTCCTGAATTCTAAAGCTAGAATTCTACATCCCGCAGGTAACCATCATCATCACATCAGACATTCAGAAGTGTGTCTAGAGGGTAGAGGGAAATAAACTTACCTGGAGTGATTAACCCCCCGTTCTCTATCCGACGTTCAAGTGTGGCTGTGTAACTTCTCAAAGGTGCACTCAGGCGGTTTAATATCAGAACACACCCAGGTATCAGGTCACGTGATGAAATCAGAAGAACGCCTCTCGTTCACCCATTCACACACGCATCAACGGCACAAGGTTTTTATGGAAGGCAAAAATCAGCACATCTGGGAATAATTGGGGCAATCGGGCAACTCTCCTACTGTCTGACGACTGCTCTTACCTGCTCAGTTAATGGTTGATTAGTTGATTGATTAATGAGTAATTGTTTTGCCTTACAATGACAGTATGACTGTGGTTGACTTATATTTTACATTTAATAAATTGTATAATTTAAATCATAAGACGAGTGACAGTTCCAGTCACACGATGGGACCGCAGAAACTGAGGACTGTAATTGGACAACTTTGATATCAAACTCCAATCTCTGTCTCAGTATGGAAAAATCCGGGTCTGGGCCATTGTATATCCAGTGATATCAGTTGTCACAAGTAGGATTTGCAGAAACATTCAGAATGTGTATGCACGTTATTTGCCTCTGCACATGTATGGTAGGTATGCTGTACTTGAAGCAGGCTTTACAGTTTGGTATAACTGGCGGTATACACTGCATCACCTGTCACACCGGTGTCGTCATCCCCACACCATCGATTCTGGTATTTGGTGATTACAGCTCTCAAATAAAACAAACATTGAAATAAAAGTGTTTGCAGAGCCTCAACATTGATGATATAATTCACATTTCCACGGTGAACCACCAGAGGGCACCCATTACCCATTTCTCGTGTTCCTGTCTCACTTCCCCTGAAGGAGTTCTCATTATTATATTTGTGGTTTTGGTTTCGGCAGGTTTTTGCATGGCGGCACGGATGGTGCTGTGGGTAGCACTGCTGCCTCACAGCAAGGAGGTCCTGGGTTTGAATCCTGGTCAGCCGGGAATAACTGCAACGACCACAATCCGTTGTGTGTACAGACATGCAGCCCTTAAAGATTCTAACCGTCTAGAGAGGAATTGTGGCAACAAACATGTTCAAACCACAAAACTGTTTATCCCACCCCTTCTCTGTGAACATGCTGATGTTGAAATGTCATTGGCTGTGGCAATTAGAACCAATTTTCAACCAATGAGCTTGAATTATTGGACAGCTATACAATGTTTTGGTACAGAGTGCCAGCAGGCCAACTGCATATTTTGAAACACAAATTTAAAGACTATACACGCAAGTAGAGGGTCAACATGTCAGTGAGCCTTTTTCAATGATTGGAAGGGATTTACAATGGTCAACAATGCTATAGTACAAACATCTTACCTATTGTAACTTTAAATTTCAACATTTCACATTTTTAGGGGGCACCACTGCCACTTGGTGGGGCACTAAGGCCATCAACCAAATTAGTAACAGTAGGTTGTATTTCCCAAATAGATTTTTTAAATGAGCCAATAACCTCTTGAAACCTATGTACAAAAGAGAACACAATAACATGTATTACACAAAAGAGGTTTCATTATGTTTATATTATCAATAGAAAATATAGCAATGGGCGTGAACTAGAGCTGAGCGATTAAGTGACATTTTGGCGTTTTTTTATGTAGGGAGGTGCGTGTATTAACGAACACGCAAATATCTGCATTCTCCTCCAGTGCGCAATGCGTACTTCTTTGTCTCATCCCCTTTCTCTCTTCCACTTTCTATCCAGTCAAATATTTACCTGTTCGCCAGGAAGTGATTGACATCCATCAGCGCCACTGAAAGTGTTAGGGAGGGTGCGCTGTCTAACAGGTGCATAGAGCATTTAATGTAGGACAGGTAGACCCGCCTCTTCCTTGTCTCTCTCTCTTTGCATCCTCGCGGCTGGGCTGTAGGAGATCGTTGGGCGTGTGTGATCCTCTAAAGCAGGGGTTGGCAACCCTGGTCCTGGAGAGCCGCAGGGTGTGCTGGCTTTCGTCTCCACCTTAAAATAAGCAAGCGACTCAGACCCAAGAAACCAGGTGAGGTGAGTTAACTGTGTAATCAACGGCTTTCATTGATCAATTAATGCCAAGCAACAACGAAAGCCAGCACACCCTGCGGCTCTCCAGGAGCAGGGTTGCCGACCCCTGCTCTAAAGGATTTAAATCGGTACGCCAATTCTAATTATACTCTGTTTTAATCTGAACACTTTATGTCCCAGTGCCTGTTTATTGTCGGGACAAAGTTGAGGCAACTATCGGCAATAATCAAGTCCCGCTGCTGAATCAGGAAAGGGTAGGTTTTACAACAGATTCTCTATTGTCTTTTGTAAACATAGTTGCCGTTAATCATTTACACATGTTTTCTCCAGTGACTGAGTGTTATTTTCTGCATTCTGACCGTGTGCATCAGTAAATTAATCATATTCGTAATGTTTTTCACTTATTTTCCTTCTTTGTATACTGACGGTACAATTAATTTAAGGACGACGCAGTTTTAAATTGTTTGGCATTTATTGTCATTTTGCTCCGTAGGCCATTCCGCTTGGAGTGCTGTATACACACTGTTTCTTTCCCCTCCAATATTAGTTTGTGACGTTCTCAGGCGTCCAGGGGTAGGAGGGGAGTACGCAACAAAATTATAATGAAATAATGAAATATCCGGGAGGATATATTTAAGCGTTATGGGAGTGAAAAATGATCGAACAAACCAGATTTGAGGTGCAATAGTGTATTTACAAAAGAACAGTGGATGTGCTATTTACAGATTTCAAACAAATTTCACAAGACAGACACATGGGGTACGAGGCCAAGGGACCTGGGTGTTGCCAAATCAATTAAATTAACAAAACCAAAGAGAGCTAAAAACAAGATGCATACTAATTGTTCCCTGGACAAAATAATCTCTACTCTATAATCAAAATGACATAGGTGGCAATCACCCCTTTCCTAAGGTGTCTAAACAATTGTTCACCCTACGTGGGTGAGCGTGTGTATGACTGGGTGAATGAGAAGCATTAATTGTACAGCGCTTTGGATAAAGGCGCTATATAAATGCCAACCACTTACTAACCACTTACGTGCAGCAACAGTGTATAGAGGCCTCCGTCTTACCTGCCCCAGGGCCTACACACAGACAACCACATTCACACGAGTAGGCGACCGGCTATACACACAACAGAGTTCTCAATAGACTGAGCAGCCAAGTCTTGCAGGGTATATAGGGCAGCCAACACACAGTTTATATAAGCAGAGGAGGGACGTGATTGGTGGAGGCGGGACCAGGGCAATGATGATTGACAGCAGGGACAGCGAATGGAAATGGTTGGTGGCTTCATCTGTAGAGTTTAAGGGGGGAAACAGACAGACATACATACGTGGAACGTAACAGTTTAGAAATGTATTGAGCCACTGTAGTTGTTTATTGATTTCTCATCTTTTTGGTTGGCCTTGGTTTGCGTTTGGTGTATTGTGATTTAAGGGTGCTTTCCCTTTATCTGGTTTATGTGCTTTTTAGGTGTATGCCCATATAAGGCATCTGACTGTTGGGCCCTGGAGAACTGAGACCAGTCTGGCTGGTAGGTTGGCCCTTGAGCAAATAACCCCGCCCTTATTATTTCAGAGTAGCTTTTGGTGCTGTGCAGTGTGTATGTCTTTGTGAGCAGTGTGTAGTGATCACGGGTTGTGCTGTGCCTCACATGGATTTAGGACTATTGTGTTCTACTCTGAACAGTTTTGGCGTGACTCAACCCCTAAAGTATGTACAGTCAAAGCTCTTCCTCTTTTTAGCAGAGCACAATCTCCTGCCAATGTGCACCCCTTCAGCCTGTTCTTTCAGAAGGTACACAGTTTCAGTGCTAAATCAACCCTTGCTGCTGATTTAATGTTCCATATTTTACTCCTATTCCTATATCTGTTTTTTTATTCTCAGACCCATGGTCGTTTGGCTCACTCACCTTGGCCTTAGTCCAACACTGGACTTCCTGTAGCTGCGGGTAGAACCAGGGAGTCCCTCCCCCCTCTCTCTGTCATGTTTTTGCAGAAACAAAACTTAACTGTGTCTCTGTTGCGCAGTTTCGCAGAAACGAAACTTAACTCTGTCTCTGTTGCGCAGTTTCGCAGAAACGAAACTTAACTCTGTCTCTACCAGTGTGAGCAGTGAAATAGCGAGAGACAGTATCTAACTGGGTTTGTGCGGAACCAGAAAATATCTCCTGCTCTTTCTCACACAGATTCTGAATGAAAACTAGTCAATTTGAATAGTAACATGGCAGAGGCTGCAGGTCTTCTGGATCAGGACCAGTTCAGCTGCACAATCTGTCTGGATCTACTGAAGGATCCGGTGGCAATTCACTGTGGACACAGTTACTGTATGGGCTGTATTAAGGACTGCTGGGATCAGGATGATCATACTGGTGTCTACAGCTGTCCCCAGTGCAGAGAGACCTTCACCCCAAGGCCTGTTTTAAGAAAAAACACCATGCTGGCTGAAGTGGTGGAGAAACTGATGAAGACAGGACTCCAAGCTGCTGATCCTGCTCACTGTTACGCTGGACCTGGAGACGTGGCATGCGATGTCTGCACTGGGAGAAAGCACAAAGCCATCAAGTCCTGTCTGGTGTGTCTGGCTTCTTACTGTGAAACTCATCTCAAAATTCATGATGAACTCAACCCAGGAAAGAGACACAAGCTGGTCAACGTCACTGGAAACCTGCAGGAGAAGATCTGCTCTAATCATGACAAACTGCTGGAGGTTTACTGTTATACCGATCAGCAGTGTATCTGTTATCTGTGTACAATGGATAAACACAGTGGCCATAAAGCAGTATCAGCTGCAGCAGCAAGGACTGAGAAACAGGTAAGCACTGAAACTCTTCTAGAAAAAATAAAAATAAATCTCCCCATCAAACATAGCTTTTTATACAGATGACCGATATTATATCATCTTGGCATGAAATTGATGCATATAATCTGTATTTAATTCAATTTGTTTAATATATTTTAGAGGAACTTTTTGAAATGCGTGATACATTTGAAAAAGGACACAGTGATTACCAGATCTGAAGTCTCCTGCTCACGCTGACATGTAGGACTGAGGAATTTTAAATGTTCCTGTATATAAAAGTGTGTTGAATCCAAAGACAGTTGCAAACACTTTGGTGAAACTAAAAGTAATCAGTGATAGAACAAAGTTACAGAGCAGAATTGAAACGGGAGATAACGTTAGTAAATTAGCTACGTGTATAAATCTCAATTACCCGAAAGAAGTGGCTGTTAGTTGATTAGTTAGACACAGTGAGTGTGTTAATATAATGAGTACTGTACAATATCTATATTAGAGTTATTAGTAGGTATAGTGCTATACAACATTAACTAGCGAGAAAACGGGAAGTAAGGAATGCGAGACTGAGAAGGAATCTCCGAAACCACCTGAACAGTGCAACACGCAGACAGAGGAGTGACTATGGCTCAGAGAACATCCTGACTCAGACCTATCAGGGGATGACGAAATGCAATGAACAGTAATGGATGATAAACAGAAAACCAGATATGATGATGAAAAATGATAAATTACAAGAAATAACTTGCATAAATTATTGCTTACAAGATTTCCAGGTCTGAAGTCCACAGTGATAAAGCCGTAAGCTTTCTGTGACAGCTCATTCACTCCCTGATGGGAATTTCTTAACGCAGTATCAATCCGTAAAGTCAGAGGAAAAGATTCTTGCCGAGCTCATGGTTACACTGTACTTTTTTTTTCTTCCCCTCATAAAGCAAGCCAGTGATTTTACGCATTTAAATAAGGATGGGGTTTATCATGAATCTACCGATGTAATGCAATGCTGCTGTGGTCTGTAACTTTCACTGATCATATAGCCAATCAGAGAGTTCAGTTGAAAAATTGATCCTTGTAGCTTTCTGTAGAAGCTCTAATCAGTTCGGTTCTAAACCAGTCAGACCTGGAAATGCCCTCTGAAGAATGTGGCCAGTCCAGCTGCACAGAGTCTTCCACTTTGCTTCGGTCAAGAAAGTTACAGGAGGGATGAAGGTTTTAGGCAGGTATACCACTATTGCACATACATTTGTATACAGTACTGTGCAAAAGTGTTAGGCACCTGTATAAAATTCTGTAGCGATAAGATTCTTTCAAAAATAATTCAATGAATTAAATATACTTATTATACATTTTACATTACATTTTAGGCATTTGGCATAATAGTTAAAAACTGAATCAAATCAGTATTTTTTGTGACCACCCTTTGGTGTTAAAACTGCATCTCTTCTCTGAGATAGCCAACACTGTCCTGCCATTCTATAAGACAATCAGCAGGGAGGTTGTTCCAAGTAGTCAATTGCTTACAGTAATGTTACTTTAAAAAAAAAGTAAAATTAAAAATTCAATCTTTTGGAAATCTCAAATGGGTTCTTTTATACCAACACACACAAAAAAATAGACGTGTTTAATGAAGGGTGCCTAAGACCCTGAAGGTTCTCCACATAAAACTGAATTTGGTCCAGGACTATACGTAGTCTGTGTCTTTGAAACAGGCCCATCATGATATAAATATTTAATTATTTCTGTGATGTGTGATACTGTTTTGGTTGTTTTCTCATTCAAGAACTTGGAGTGACAGAAATATGATTAAAAAGCCTTGGTACGCATTTACATTACATTACATTATTGACATTTGGCAGATGCTCTTATCCAGAGCAACATACAGTTGTTTAGACTAAGCAGGAGACAATCCTCCCCTGGAGCAATGCAGGGTTGAGGGCTTTGCTCAAGGGCCCAACGGCTGTGCGGATCTTATTGTGGCTACACTGGGATTAGAACCACCGACCTTGCGGGTCCCAGTCATTTACCTTACCCACTACTCTACAGCATATGTTGGCTTATACAATACAAGCTATTACCTTTTTTTTTTTTTTTTCTTTCATTGTATTTCACACACACACACACACACACACACATAATACAATGCAGCTGTTTCATGGATCATTCATAGCGATGAACCTGTTCTGAAACAATTATCCGTGGCTTGAAGGAAAAGGCAGACTAAATTTATGAGTTAAAATCTGGAAAATCGTTCAAAATATGCTTAGGTCATGTAGTTCACCCTTATAAGCTTTACCCAGCTCTGTTTACACACAAACATATATTATTTAATTTATATTTAGAATATGAAAATTTCGCTGAAAGGTTTGACACTGTAATCACTTATGAAATCTGAAAACATAATCTATCCACAGAAGCAGCTGGGGGCAACACAGAGTAAATTCCAGCAGACAATCCAGGAGAGAGAGAAGGAGCTGCAGGATCTGAGACAGGCTGTGCAGTCACTCAAGGTGGGTACTGACCAGAGGAGAAGACAACAGCTGGCTGCTGGAAGAGCCATTTCAGGGCTCAGTCAGGGCTCTCCTCCAGTCAGCCAGTGAGGAGCCCAGTGTCTCCCACTGAGCCACACTGTGGGGAACAGGCTGTCTGGGGTCCCAGTAAGAGCTGAGTGAAAGGCCTAGTTAAAATGTACAGCCATCCTCTCTCTGTGTCCTAACAGCGCTCTGCACAGGCAGCAGTGGAGGACAGTGAGAGGATCTTGACTGAGATGATCTGCTCCATTGAGAGAAGGTGCTCTGAGGTGAAAGAGCTGATCAGAGATCAGGAGAAGGCTGAAGTGAGTCGGGCTGAAGGACTCCTGGAGCGACTGGAGCAGGAGATTGCTGAGCTGAGGAGGAGAGACGCTGAGCTGGAGCAGCTTTCACACACAGAGGATCACATCCATTTCCTCCAGGTAACATCACTGGCTCTCTGACAGTCTGCACATGTACACTGTACACACATGGTGAGGTGTGTTCCTCATTTACAAAGATCTGCTCCTGGCATCTGCACAGGAATCTTTACTGAGACTATTCTCTGTCTGTCTGTAGAGCTGTCAGTCTCTCTGTGTCCCTCCTGGAACTGGAGACTTACCCAGCATCACAGTCAGTCCACACGTCTCTTTTGAAGATGTGAGGAAATGTGTCTCTGAGCTGAAAGAGCGACTGGAGGACCTCTGCAAGGGGGAACTGGTCACAATTTCTGAATCAGGTTCGTAAAGTTTCCAGTTTTATTAAAAAATTCAGTGGTCAGGTACAGTGGAGTTATAATATGTTAGAATATTATATTAAGTATAAAGGAATATTTGAAGTCCAGTGGTGTAGACATTATCCTCACTGCTATCATTTTACTGCCATTCGTCGAGAGCAGAGTAATTAAATGCAAGAAAACATTGGGCCGTTGGGCCCATGAGCAAGGCTCTTAACGCTGCACTACTCCAGGGGAGGATTGTCTCCTGCTTAGTCTAATCAACTGTACTGCTAAGAGCGTCAGCCAAATGCCAATAATGTAATAATGTAAAATGGTTCCACTAACTCTGGCAGTAAAATAAACCTGAACATTTTGGGCTCACTTCCCTAAATATCTTTCTTTTTGTCTACCTCTCCCTCTCCCTCTCTCCCCCCTCTCTCCCTCTCCCTCTCCCTCCTTCCCTCTCTCCCCCCTCTCTCCCTCTCTCTCTCCCTCTCCCTCTCTCCCCCCCCTCTCTCTCTGCAGTGAAAGAAGTCCATACTGTCGAGCCCAGGACCAGAGAGGATTTCTTACAGTGTGAGTGTTCACTCTGAAACTCTCAGCTGAGATAAACACACACACACACACACACACACACACACACACACTCTCACACACACACACACAAATGTGCACAGACACGCATACATTCCACTTATTTAGCTGATGCTTTTATGCACAGCAACTTGCGGTTGATTAGACTAAGCCAGAGGCAATCCTGGAGCAATGTGGGGTTTGGGGCCTTGCTCCAGGACCCAACAGCTGAACTGATCTCGTTGTGACTACACGAGGGCTTGAAACACCAACCTTCCTAGGAAGGGCTACAATCATTGAGGCTAAAAATATGCAAACCAGTTTTTGGGGACAATCACTTTTTCAGAGGTGACATGGGTGTTTTATAATAAATACAATTATAATTTTTAAATGTGCTTTTTGTTTACTCTGATTCCCTTTGTCTAAAATTTCATTTTGTCGAAAGACCTGACATCATTCAGTTTGACAAATATGCAATAATAGCAGGAGGCAGAAACCATTCCCTTTAAACTAATTATTCAGCTTGCCTGGTGTATCCTAAGTTTTGTGAAGCATTGATTGAGATGTGCACAATTAGCCAAAGAGTTTTATTTCACATTTTACCTAATTGAGGAGAACTGGGTACACCTGATGGTGTTCAGTACATTGTGGCTTAACCCTATAGCTGATCAAGGGAAATTATTTAAAACAAATTTAAACCAATCAATATTTTAAGGGGGTGTTTTCTGCAGGGCGGCATGGATGGTGCAGTGGGTAGCACTGCCGCCTCACAGCAAGGAGGTGCTGGGTTGGAATCCCGGTCGGCCGGGGCCTCTCTGTGTGGAGTTTGCATGTTCTCCCCGTGTTTGTGTGGGTTTTCTCTGGGTACTCCGGTTTCCTCCCACAGTCCAAAGACGTGCAAGTAAGGCTGATTGGAGAGTCTAAATTGCCCGTAGGTATGAGTGCGTGAGTGAATGGTGTGTGTGCCCTGTGATGGACTGGTGACCTGTCCAGGGTGTATTCCTGCCTTTCGCCCAATGTATGCTGGGATAGGCTCCAGCCCCCCTGCGACCCTGTTCAGGATAAGCGGGTTAGGATAATGGATGGATGGATGGATGGATGGATGGATGGATGTTTTCTGCCTCATCACTCATCTTATCCTTCTCCTCCATCAGATTTCTGTCAGCTCACACTGGACCCCAACACAGCGAATGATCACCTCTGTCTGTCTGAGGGGAACAGAGAGGTGACCTATGTGAATGAGTTCCAGTCATATCCTGACCATCCAGAGAGATTTTACTGCCAGGATCAAGATCCCACATACACCAGTCCGGACCCGTACTATGGAGCAAACAGTTACAACTATCAAGGTTATAACATGTTTCAAAGTCACCCGATGATGCTGCCACGTACTATTGATGCACAGACATTCAAAATGTATAACCAGGTGCTGTGCAGAGAGGGTCTGTCAGGACGCTGTTACTGGGAGGCTGAGTGGAGTGGGAATGACTATGTCTCTATAGCAGTGGCATATAAAGATATCAGCAGGAAAGGGCCGGATGATGCTTGTGTTCTGGGAGGTAATGACAAGTCCTGGACTTTGCGCTGCTCTCCCTCCTGTCGCTATTTCTGGCACAATAATGCAGGCGCTAACATCCCTGTTCATCCCCCCTCCTCCAGAATAGGAGTGTACCTGGATCACAGGGCAGGAACTCTGTCCTTCTACAGCGTCTCTGACACAATGACCCTCCTGCACAGAGTCCAGACCGCATTCACTCAGCCCCTCTATCCTGGGTTTGGGGTTGGTGTTGAATGTTCTGTAAAACTGTAAAACGGGCACGGGAGGTGAAAAGGGAGGTTTTCTTCAGGTGATTATTCCTTGTACATTGGTCTTCCATGGTCCGCCTGGTCGCTTGCTATTGCTGAGCTCACCATTTTGCCTCTGATGGTTTTTGACGTAATGCTGTACATTACATTTATGTTATTGGCATTCGGCAGGCGCTCTTATCCAGAGCGACGTACAGTTGATTAGACTAAGCAGGAGACAATCCTCCCCTAGAGCAATGCAGGGTTAAGGGCCTTGCTCAAGGGCCCAACAGCTGTGCAGATTGTGGCTGCACCGGGATTAGAACCACCGACCTTGCGTGTCCCAGTCGTTTACCTTAACCACTACGCTACAGGCCACCCCAGCTTTACTGGCACCGATACGTCTCTGGCGGCCCCAGCTGAAAATTTCACACCCTAGCTCTCGGCCTGGTTCCTTTATGTTTCTTGTGTACGAGTTAATGATACCAAGACACACTTGATCTGCCAATTGTCCAATTACTTTTGGTCACCAAAAATGGGGAAGCTATGTATAAAAAGGGCTGCGTGTATAAAAGATTCCTAAATGTACAGTATCACCCGATAGGGATGAAAACAAATACCTTCCAATTAACGCTGACAGTCTGCATTTTAACCTCATATTCATTATTTCATTTAAAATCCAGTGTAGTGGAGTATGGGGTCAAAATAGCCATAATTGTGTCACTGCCTGAATACTCTGACTTGCACATTATACACGCTCTTTAGCATGTGAAAGTTGTGCTTATAGTACTGATTGTTTAGCCTGTAACCTGCACGAGAACCTCCCAAAAGGGATGAAGTAAATGCTTTGTGTTTAACGACAGGGCTCCAGTGGAATCAGAATGAACACTGAGCTCTAATCCTATTGTACCATCTCTGCTCAAGCTTGAATTTATCGAATTTAGGGTTTTTTATTCTTATTTTCTCTCATAAATTGAGTCATAGCCTAGCTAATACTATAAGCGCAGACATCATATCATGTATACTTTCAAGGAAATAAGGTAATTTAATACTGTAAGGTAATTTAGTAACATAATCAGCAATTAACTTCTCATCAATTGTAACAATATTTTATTTTTAGTTTACTGTAAAATGCTGAAAACACATTATATGCCTGTAAAACATAATTTTTATTAAAGTGAACTGGGTAGCAGTCGACTGGGTGCTGATTATTTTCTGAATTTAATTTCTTTATTCGATAAGATGTGCAAGTGCTTCATTATGCCCTGTGGCCTGCTTTTTTTTCTTTTCTTTTTTTTGTCTGATGGAAACAGAACCTGATTGGACAGAACATGTACAATGTTATATAAAATGTGTATATTGTAAAAATGCATTTAACACTTTCCTGACCCTGGAGAGACGTGTGCTGGTTCTCCCACACGGATGGGTTATCCCCCGTGGCCCGTTACATCACATCACATTGTAGACATTCAGCAGACACTCTTCAGAAGCCCATAAGTACAGAACCTCCAGTTCCCAGCCAACACAAAGCCTTCTCTCTGTGTCTCAGACCATAGAGAAGACACCTTTTAAATAAATAAATAAATAAATTCCTGCCTCACTATCTCCCTCTGCCAACATTCCAAAAGGTTGCCCCAGGTATGGAACAGGTAGGACCGGCCACGCCCCAACTTTCTCAAACAAATGATGAAAAAGCCAGTCTAAGAGGCACAAGTGGAGTGATATCGTGTAGGTACATAAAAAAAATAAATAAAAAAAAACACCCAGAGACCGAAGTACACAACTTTTGGTTGCCAAAGGTACTTATTAGTACCCAAAGAGTAAATGATTGTGCTTTACGAGCATATGATTATTGTCTAGCTGCTGTTTGTCCTTTGTGTGTTTGTAGAGAACATTCATCATAACATAACATAATGGGAAGAACAGGCCATTCAGCCCAGCAATGCTCTCTTTTTTTCCTACCACTCGAGTCACCCTCCTGTCTAAAAGCTCAATAGGATCTGGCAGCTTGTCCAGCCTGGTCTGGAACACCCCCAGTGACCACTTCTTGGCACGACGCCCCAGGTATGACCAGACAGATCACATATTTCTTTCTACACTCACTGCTCTGCTCAACCTGGCCTCAGTCCAGCACCACTCCTCCTGCAGCTATGGGGAGAGCCAGGGAGTCCCTCCCACTCTCTCTGTCGCGCAGTTCCAGAGAAAACAAAACTCTGTGTTTGTTTGTTTGTGTGAGCAGAAGCCAGTATCTACGTGGCTGTGCTCAGAATCAGGAAATACCTCCTGCTCTTTCTCACACGGATTCAGAGAAACTTCATTACATTCTGCACTAAAACTAATCTCTGTCACTTTGAGCAGTGAAATGGCACAGGCTGCAGGTCTTCTGGATCAGGACCAGTTCAGCTGTGCGATCTGTCTGGATCTACTGAAGAATCCGGTGACTATTCCCTGTGGACACAGTTACTGTATGGGCTGTATTAAGGGCTACTGGGATCAGGGTGATGATACTGGTGTCTACAGCTGTCCCCAGTGCAGAGAGACCTTCACCCCAAGGCCTGTTTTAAGAAAAAGCACCATGCTGGCTGAAGTGGTGGAGAAATTGAAGACAGGACTCCAAGTTGCTCCTCCTGCTCACTGTTACACTGGACCTGGAGATGAGAGAGTACTGTGTGATGTCTGCACTGGGAGAAAGCGCAAAGCCATCAAGTCCTGCCTGGTATGTCTGGCCTCTTACTGTGAAACTCACCTGAAGCCTCACTATAAATATCCCCCCTTTAAGAAGCACAAACTGGTCAAAGCCACTGGAAACCTGCAGGAGAATATCTGCTCTCATCATGACAAACTGCTGTTAATTCACTGCTGTACCGATCAGCAGTGCTTCAATCTGCTGTGTGTGATGGATGAACACAGAGATCATGATACAGTCTCAGCTGCAACAAGAAGGAATAAGAAAAAGGTAACAACTTAAAACAGTAACAAAAAATCTTCATGCTTTTTCACAGTGATGTATAATTCTTTGCTTGCGTTTTATTTCATTTGTTTTCTACAGTGCCGTTAAAAAGTATTTGCTCCCTTCCCAATTTCCTCTATTACTGCATACGTTTCAGGTCATGTAATTTTCAACAAGGAGAACCCACAAAACACGTTTGTAAAACTACTTATTATTATTATTTATTATTATTATTATTATTATTATTATTATTATATTAATTTATTTAATGAAAGGTGTGGAAAAGGTCCTTGGTCCCTTAACCTTAAACGGAGTGTGCCACCTTTAGCAGCAACAATCACAACCAAACTCGTCCTGTAAACCAGGAAGTGACACAGCGTTGTAAAAAGGTAGTAATTTAATTCAGCATTAGCTGTGCAATGATGAACGTAATGCACAGTGACAGAGCAGGAAGTGAACCCAAGTCAGCCCTTTGTGTGACAGCTCTGTTCACCCCTCCTCACCCCCCATATTCACTCCCTGAATGGGAATCAACGTTTAAACGTTCTGCTCACATATAAGACCAGTACACTTCTACGCACTGACCTGCAGGTGTCATTGTGTTCCCTGGTTATTTTCTGTGTGTTCAATTCAAGATTGCATAATTGTTTAACTGAATTTTTTTTTAATTAATTGAAAGATAGTTTAACTGTAATAGACAAGCTTACCTGCATGTCGTACAATTAAGTGCTTATTTAGCATGTTTAAAAATGTAAAAAAAATATTTAATTTAACATACAATTTTTTAAAAGTACTCACTCAAGGTGGGTACTGACCAGAGGAGGAGACAACAGCTGGCTGCTGGAAGAGCCATTTCAGGGCTCAGTCAGGGCTCTCCTCCAGTCAGCCAGTGAGGAGCCCAGTGTTGGGCCACTTTCCAGCCCTGTGGGGCTCAATCCCACTGAGCCACACTGTGGGGAACAGGCTGTCTGGGGTCTCAGTAAGAGCTGAGTGAAAGGCCTAGTTAAAATGTACAGCCCTCCTCTCTCTGTGTCTCCTAACAGCGCTCTGCACAGACAGCAGTGGAGGACAGCAAGAGTTGGGCCCCTACGATTGTGTTTTTGTGGCAGACGGATTCTCGCATGAGGAACTACGGAATTGACCTTCAAAAAAGGAATGTCAGCTCATGCGTGGACTTCAAAATGTTTTGTGTATTTTTTTTTGTTTGTCTTTTTTTAGGTTTTTGTATTTGCACACTTTTCGTACCCTTTTAACCTATTACAAAGTGGGGGGGGGGTTGTGCTGAGAACATTGTTCTGAGCAAATAAATTAGCTAACCATCATGTTATAGTGTTAGCCTATAGCATACCCCCAAAATGGCACTGTTTTCTAGCCCTACTTAAGCTCACGTATTTTTAGCACACCATCAAACTTGCAAGTAGCCTGATTGTATAATGTCAGGGCAGTCAGAGTAAACTGTGGTCATGATAATGAAATTTGGCTTGACCCTTTAGAAGAATGGCCACAGCAAATGCATGGCACCTGGTGTCATCCTGGTGTTGACAGGGTGGCCTGTAGCGTAGTGGTTTAGGTAAATGACTGGGACAGGCAAGGTTGATGGTTCGAATCCCAGTGTAGTCACAATCAGATCTGCACAGCCGTTGGGCCGTTGGGCCCTTGAGCAAGGCCCTTAACCCTGCATTGCTCCAGGGGAGGATTGTCTCCTGCTTAGTCTTGTCAACTGTATGTCACTCTGGATAAGGCCAAATGCCAATAATGAAGAAGGATAGATCTGTTACAGTGGGTGCTTGATCTCATGAATGCTAAGAGTAATGTCTAAGATGTGCTCCTGGGCATGGATGTGTTTTACCGTTAAAGCTCTCTCTACTTGCCTGGTTTAGTCAGGTGCTCCTGGGCTCCTGAGGAGGAGGCAAGTGGGGGGGAGTTGGGAAGAGAGTTCTTGAATTGAGCCACACCTGTGCTGAGTGTTTTGCCCTATTTAACTCTGTCTAATTCTTTATTTAACACTCTCTATCAAACTCCCTATTCAACACTCTTTACCTAAGTCTCTATTTAACACTCTCTATTTAACTCCTTATTTAACACTCTTTATTTAACGCTCTCTATTTCACTCCCTATTTAACACTCTATCTCTCTCTATTTAACACTTTATCAAACTCTCTAGTTAATACTCTATCTAACTCTATTTAACACTCTCTATTGAACTCTTAATTTAACACTCTATCAAACTCTCTATTTAACACTCTCTATCTAACTCCCTATTTAACACTCACGACTCAACTGTCTTTTTAACTCACTATTATATTTATAACTCTACATTTAACTTTCTATTTCACTTTCTGATTTTTCTACTTAACTCTCTTCCACTCTCACCTTGACTTCCAGACCTTATGCTTTCCTTTATTCTGTTGGTGCTTGGTTTAACTGAATACATGAATGTTTGCACTTTAATATCCTCATGTGATCTCCCTCTCTTTCCATTGCCTTACGAGTCAGGTTGTGGCATTACAGATTCAATCCTACACACACACCATTCAATCATACACACTCTCACACATACCATCCACTCATGCACTCACACACACACTAACACACACACCATCCACTCACACACTCATACCTACACACACACCATTCACTCAGGTAAATTATATTTAATTTCACTGTTCTGTGGTAATGGAGGTGGCGCGGATGGTGCAGTGCATAGCACTGCCGCCTCACAGCAAGGAGGTCCTGGGTTCAAATCCCGGTCGGCTGGGGCCTTTCTGTGTGGAGTTTGCATGTTCTCCCTGTGTCTGCGTGGGTTTCCTCCCACAGTCCAAAGACATGCAGGTTAGGCTGATTGGAGAGTCTAAATTGCCTGTGGGTATGAGTGTGTGAGTGAATGGTGTGTGTGCCCTGCAATGGACTGGTGACCTGTCCAGGGTGTATTCCTGCAATGTATGCTGGGATAGGCTCCAGCCCCCGTGCGACCCTGTTCAGGATAAGCGGGTTAAGATAATGGATGGATGGATGTTGCATTTTATGTGCCTCAGCTGTGCTATGCTGATCAAGTGTACGCACTTTCCTTTATTCTGTCAGCACTTCATATAATTAAACATTGGATTCCTTATTTGGTTATTAAAAACATTGAAATATAGCGTTGGCATTATTATATATACACACATTTCAAGATATTTTGTGAATGAGGTGGGCTTCAAGAGGCCTGAGTAGTGGAATGGAAAAAAAAATAAAAAATGGCTTCAAAGGATAAAAACTGAGATGATCTTTACTGAGATGATCTGCTCCATTGAGAGAAGGTGCTCTGAGGTCAAAGAGCTGATCAGAGATCAGGAGATGGCTGAAGTGAGTCGGGCTGGAGCGACTGGAGCAGGAGATTGCTGAGCTGAGGAGGAGAGACGCTGAGCTGGAGCAGCTTTCACACACAGAGGATCACATCCATTTCCTCCAGGTAACATCACTGGCTCTCTGAAGTGAGAGGAACTGGCAAGCTGTTGCCTTGCTTTGGGTTGAGACTGCAGTTCCCCCGTGTGGAACCTACATGGGTTTCAAATGACATATTTCTCCTTTATGGAGCAAAATCTTTTGTCATTTGTCACATTTTTATTCCACCCAACACAAATTAAATCCATCTGAAAACACTTTTCAATTCATCTCAGTGTAGACATTTTGCTCAATCCTCATCCTCAAATGTCTCCCTCTCCCTCCTTTTCTCCATCGCTCTCTCCCTCCTTTTCTCCCTCTCTCTCTCGCCCTGTCCCTGCACTGAAAGACATACACAGTCAGAAACAGCATCCCTGCTACAGTGTACACATAAAAGCTCCCAAACCCCCCAACTCTGCCCCAGCTGAAAAACCCAGGCCTCTTGTCGCCCTCATAACAGGTTAAGTGAGCACAGCATGGACCACAGCTGTGGGCAGGCCGGCATGAAGGTTCCCTACCTGGCTCCACAGCATCTGTTCTCTGAGAAGCCCGCGCAGATTTGCTGAACAGAGGCCCTGGAACTGGGGCAACTGACAGGAATGAAGCAGCAACAGGCCAGCGTTGGCTTTTTTCTCCAGAGTTTACACAAACCTGCTGAAACTACATCCCGCTCCTCAAAACTACAGACACTGAAGACAAAACTGCAACGACAGAAATCTGTGCAATATGAAACGCAAAAAGGCTTAAAACTGCAGGATTCTTCTCCCCTCTTGATGAGAGATGGCAACCAATTCACGAGCGCAAATGAAAAGACAATCTGAATGGTTATTACACACTGGTGTAATGAATGGAATCAGTCTGTGTTCGCTTTTTCAGTGTGTACTTCATTTCCACATCCTTGTCCTACTCTTCATCTTCCTCCTCCTCTTCCTCCTTCTCTCCCACTCCCTCTGGCTCTCGTAACAACATCAGCCACTGTTCTCCAGCACAGGAGAGCTCACCTTTCACCCTTTTATTTCTGCTAAAGCTCTGATTGTTGATTGCATTTTAAGGGCAGTGTTCTCACTGTGCACACAAAGGATTTACATTTAGAAAATTGTGCGCGAGGTAGAAAATTGTGTGAATAATTTTGGAAAAGTGTTGAGACTGAAATCTGTGCGGAAGTGTGGGGGACAAAAGGGAAATTAAATTAAAGTGCATACAGACGGTGCAGTGGGTAGCACTGCCGCCTCACAGCAAGGAGGTCCTGGGTTTTAATCCCCGTCGGCCGGGGCCTCCCTGTGTGGAGTTTGCATGTTCTCCCGTGTCTGCGTGGGTTTCCTCTTGGTACTCTGGTTTCCTCCCACAGTCCAAAGACAAGCAGGTTAGGCTGATTGGAGTCTAAATTGCTAGTGAGAATGGGGTGTCTGCCCTGCGATGGACTGGCGACCTGTCCAGGGTGTATTCCTGCCTTTTGCCCAATGTATGCTGGGAAAGGCTCCAGCCCCCCTGCGACCGTGTTCAGGATTAGCGGGTTAAGATGATGGATGGAAGAATTAATTACTCTCAAAGGACGCGCAAAGTCAGTGACGTGTCACACCTGCACTAATAGCCCCCCCTAGTGGAGAATCTTCAACCTGCGGTTCATGAGGTGCTTCGTATATAAAACTACTTATATTAGTTAAATATTAGATCATATTAACTATTCATATTCATATTAACTATTCTCTGACGCCATCATTGTTCAGAAACAATCAGAAATTCACATGAATGCCCCTGTCCTCATATTAAATCATAACCTCCATCAGATTCCTGTGAACTCACACCTCTGTGAAAATAGCCATCCATCTTAGAGCATGTCATGGATTGAAACACTTTTATTTCCTCCATGAGTGCAATTGAACAATTATACAGTTGAAGATGAATTGAGTCAAACACATGATAATACAGTCCTCATCAAATAAAAAAATTGCCATTTTGACGCTACTCGTGAAACATTTTTCAATCGAATTAATCTTTAGGTTCTAAACTCTAACTTTAGTCATTCTACAGAGAATCTGCACATCACTGAAACAAAGCAAAGCTCAGGAATTTAGTCTTTTTAAAAGTATAACATAGAGAAAATTACCTTATAAATTCAGGTTATGAAAACACAAATAAACACAAAAGAATGCCTTTAACACTGCGAACATGAAGAATGAAGGCTTATGAAAGAATACAGGATTTTTGCATTTAATTTAATTACATGAATTTGAATTCCATCATTACATTTCAGTTTTATAAAATATCTTGCGTTTCCCTTTTTTATCACCACTGGCTTTGATTTTCTCTCACTCATCCCAGATCACTCAGTTTTACAGAAGATCCATGACTATAAATCACAAACCCAGGGTAGAGGGGCTGAGTGAATGTGGTCTGGACTCTGTGCAGGAGGGTCATGGTGTCAGAGACGCTGTAGAAGGACAGAGTTCCTGCCCTGTGATCCAGGTACACTCCTATTCTGGAGGAGGAGGGAACAGGGATTTCAGTGTGCTCATTATTGTGCCAGAAAGAGTGACTGGAGGGAGTGGACAATCTCCAGGACTTGTCATTAAATCCCAAACGACAGTCATCACCCTTTCCTTTCCTGCTGATGTCTTTATATGTCACTGCTATATGAACTACACCATCTCCACTCCACTCAGCCTCCCAGTAACAGCGTCCAGACAGACCCTCTCTGCACAGCACCTGTAACCAGTAGTCAAATCTCTCTGGATGATCAGGGTATGACTGGATCTCTCTCACACAGGTCACCTCTCTGTTCCCCTCAGACAGACGGAACAGGTTATACGCTGTGTTGGGGTCCAGTGTGAGCTGACAGGAATCTGATGGAGGAGAAAGACGAGATTTTACATGAGGACAGGTCCATCTAAGATCTGTCTGTAATTCCCTGTTTTCTCCAAGACTATACAGAGTGATTTAAGTTTCTGTTCATCTCCATGTTGGTGTGATTGTGTGTTTCTGATCGTTTCAGCGGAAACAGACTCTTGTAATGACAATATTTTTCAATGAGTTGTCAGATATTTTTAATTTTTGTTATACAGTACTTTTAAAATGTCATTTTATATATTCAGACTGATTGTGTGTGTGTGTGAGTGTGAGTGTGTGTGTGTGTGTGTGTGTGTGTGTGTGTGTGTGTGTTTATCTCAGCTGAGAGTTTCAGAGTGAGCACTCACATTGTAAGAAATCCTCTCTGGTCTTGGGCTCTGCTGAAGGGACTTCTTTCACTGCAGGGACAGAGAGAGAGAAAAGGACAAAAAGAAAGTTATGGGAATGGGGAATTCTGGGTCTCAAATATTTTTGAGTGCTGACAGTTTAACAGACAATAACTGTATATTCATTCAATTTGATCTGCCCATTGGCTTTACATGGATAAAAACAGTCAAAGAAGGATTTTGCACAACCTGATTCCGAGATTTTGACCAGTTCCACCTTGAAGACGTCCTCCAGTCGCTCTTTCAGCTCAGAGACACATTTCCTCACAGCCTCAAAAGAGACGTGTGGACTGATAGTGATGCTGGGTAAGTCTCCAGGTCCAGGAGGGGTACAGAGAGACTGACAGCTCTGCGGACAGACAGACAGACATACACACAGAGAACAGTCTCAGTACAGATTCCGGTGCAGATGCCAGGAGCAGATCTTTGTAAATGAGGAACCTCACCCTGTATGTACAGTGTGCATGTGCAGACTGTCAGAGAGCCAGTGATGTTACCTGGAGGAAATGGATGTGATCCTCTGTGTGTGAAAGCTGCTCCAGCTCAGCGTCTCTCCTCCTCAGCTCAGCAATCTCCTGCTCCAGTCGCTACAGGAGTTTTTCAGTCCGACTCACTTCAGCCTTCTCCTGATCTCTGATCAGCTCCTTCACCTCAGAGCACCTTCTCTCAATGGAGCGGATCATCTCAGTAAAGATCCTCTCACTGTCCTCCACTGCTGCCTGTGCAGAGCGCTGTTAGGAGACACAGAGAGAGGAGGGCTATACATTTTAACTGGGCCTTTCACTCAGCTCTTACTGGGACCCCAGACAGCCTGTTCCCCACAGTGTGGCTCAGTGGGATTGAGGCCCACAGGGCTGGAAAGTGGTCCAACACTGGGCTCCTCACTGGCTGACTGGAGGAGAGCCCTGACTGAACCCTGAAATGGCTCTTCCAGCAGCCAGCTGTTGTCTTCTCCTCTGGTCAGTACCCACCTTGAGTGAGTGCACAGCCTGTCTCAGATCCTGCAGCTCCTTCTCTCTCTCCTGGATTCTCTGCTGGAATTTACTCTGTGTCACCCCCAGCTGCTTCTGTAGATAGATTATTTTCACATATTATTGAACATTGTTTTTGCATTTGTTGAATCATATCATCATGTTTAAATCTAAACACAAAAATAAAAAATCTGGCAGGTCTGTGTAGACTTGTACTGGCCATTTAAGCAAAGGTTGATTCCCATTCAGGGAGTGAATAGGGGGGTGAACAGAGCTGTCACACAGAGCTGACTTGGGTTCACTTCCTGCTCCTACTGCTTTATCACTGTGGACTTCAGACCTGTAAATGACTTTACTGTTGGTGAAATGTTTTCAGCGAAGTCTCATGAAACACACCTTCCAAGTGAATGTTAAAATTGCTAGTGTTATTTTTACCATAGACACTCACCAAGCACCTCATTAGGAACGTTTTTACTTTATCACACCAACTTTATGTGACGATCAAATCAGTCAATTGTGTGGCAGCAGTGCAATGCATACAATCTTGTAGATACGGGTCAGGAGCTTCACTTAATTTTCACATCAGCCATCAGAATGGGGGAAAAAATGAATAATTTGACCGTGGAATGATTGTCGGTGGCAGACAGGGTGATTTAAGTATCTCTAAATTGCTTTTTTTTTTATCATGAAAATCCCACTGTTCCCAGTTTACTCAGTTCCTCTCCCATTATAAGACTATCAGAGTTGCCATTGAAGAGTTCCAGTCCTTACCTGTTTCTCAGCCCTTTCTGCTGCAGCTGAGACTGTATCATGGCCTCTGTGTTCATCCATTGTACACAGATAACAGATACACTGTTGATCAGTACGACAGTAAACCTCCAGCAGTTTTTTATGTTGATGGCAAATATTGTCCTGCAGGCGTCCAGTAGCATTGATGACATTGTGTGTGTTTCCTGGGTGAAGCTCATTGTGAAGTTTGAGGTGAGTTTCGCAGTAAGAGGCCAGACACACCAGGCAGGACTTGACGGCTTTGCACTTTCTCCCAGTGCAGACATCACACGCCACGTCTCCAGTTCCAGTGTAACAGTGAGCAGGAGGAGCAGCTTGGAGTCCTGTCTTCTTCAGTTTCTCCAACATTTCAGAAAACATGGTGTTTTTTCTTAAAACAGGCCTTGGGGTGTAGGTCTCTCTGCACTGGGGACAGCTGAAGACACCAGTATGATCATCCTGATCCCAGCAGCCCTTAATACAGCCCATACAGTAACTGTGTCCACAGGGAATAGTCACCGGATCCTTCAGTAGATCCAGACAGATCGAACAGCTGAACTGGTCCTGATCCAGTAAACCTCCACCTTCAGCCATTTCACTGCTCACACTGACACAGACTAGTTTCTCTGAAACTGCGTGACAGAGAGTGGGAGGGACTCCCTGGTTCTGCCCACAGCTCAGGAGGTGTGGTGTTGGACTGAGGCCAGGCTGAAGAGCAAGACTTGCAGAGCGGAGATTTACTCATAAATATCTCACAAACACAAGCCTGCATGTGATGAGTGTTTGGTCACTAACCTGGAAACAGAGCTGCAGTTGGATTAAAGGGCACGTTTCAAGTCAAACTACATTAAACAGTGTTTAGCAATATTGCTGCGACATAAACATGTTTAAGCAACCTTAACAGAACACAGTCCGTCCTCAGAAAGGACTATGAACACCTTCTGGAGTTCTGGGAGCTCAGGTTCACAACACCTTTAGCAGATTTTGAGCTATTATTATTCCTGTATCGCGATAGAAATAGCGTGACAGTCAAACTCCAGGGCCATGGTTTCGCTCTGAACAAACAATGCGGTTGTTTATTTATCGTCGTTGATGGCTGGTATGAATGGCAGATTTTATTTTATTTTTTCAAAATCGGACAACATGCACAGCTGGAAGTTTATTCACGAACGAGCTGGGAAGTAGTCGGAACATTTCCCGGAACAGAGGCTGGTTGAGACGCGTATTTGTTACAAAGTTTTGTTTTTTTTTGCCTACTCAGACAGGACACATATTATAACCCACTGTCCGGTCGTGACCATCAAATTATTTTAAAACCTGGAACCCGTCAGACCGGAAAGCCTGGAACCGGGGAAATTAAGAGTCTCACTGAGACAACCCAAGCCACAGAAGGGATGCCATTATTCTACTCAACAACACAACGAAACATATTTGTCAGGGGCTGTGCACATTAACCAACATTTTCGTTTACACAAAAGTAAATGTGCCGGAGTCAGCAAATTACATCATTTTCATCCGTAGCCTCAGCTGGGCAGGTTATGACAAATGAATGGCGTCATGTTATGAATACAGTCCATTAAAGAAATACTAGGCTACATACAATCCACAAATATATTACAAATATTACAGCAATATGCTACGCTAGGCTACTCATGATGGCAATTTCTGTGACATCTGTACAGAGGCCCAAGTGCAGAGCAAGGGATAATCAGAATTGTTGTTTAGTTCAGTCCAATAACCAAGCCAGGTATTCCAATAAACACAATGCCAAAGCGAGTAGCAAAATTATGGTGAGAAAACAATCCAAGGTCACAAATCCAAAAAGCCCAATGTAATGTTTCTTTACATTACATTACATTATTTGCATTTTGTCAGACGCTCTTATCCAGAGCGACGTACAGTTGATTAGACTAAGCAGGAGACAATCCTCCCCTGGAGCAATGCAGGGTTAAGGGCCTTGCTCAAGGGCCCAAAGGCTGTGCAGATCCTATTGTGGCGAAACCTGGATTAGAACCACCAACCTTGCGGGTCCCAGTCATGTACCTTAACCACTACGCTACAGGCCGCCCGTTTCTGCATCTGTCCTGTTCGTATTAGTGTTTATTCTTGTTATTTATTCATTTTCATACATCCTTGGTTATTGTTTCCCATTACAGTTTCCCATTCGTGATCCCCTGTTATGTCTGCGTCTGAATGTTTACCAGCCGAGTCACTCCCCTGTCTGTGTGTCCCACTATTCGGGTGTTTACGGGTGTTTACAGTAGATTTCATCTTACAGACACAAACTCAAACACACCCTCATATGAATGTAATCACATCTATGTTCACACCTCCTGCTCCACTCTACACCTCCTCTATCTGCACCTCCTGTTCCACTATACTCCTCTATCTGCACCTCCTGCTCCACTCTACACCTCTATCTGCACCTCCTGCACCACTCTAAACCTCCTCTATCTGCACCTCCTGCTCCACTCTACACCTCCTCTATCTGCACCTCCTGCTCCACTCTACACCTCCTCTATCTGCACCTCCGGTTCCACTATACTCCTCTAGCTGCACCTCCTGCTCCACTCTACACCTCTATCTGCACCTCCTGCTCCACTCTAAACCTCCTCTATCTGCACCTCCTGCTCCACTCTAAACCTCCCATATCTGCACCTCCTGCTCCACTCTACACCTCCTCTATCTGCACCTCCTGTTCCACTATACTCCTCTATCTGCACCTCCTGCACCACTCTAAACCTCCTCTATCTGCACCTCCTGATCCACTATACTCCTCTATCTGCACCTCCTGCTCCACTCTACACCTGTATCTGCACCTCCTGCTCCACTCTAAACCTCCTCTATCTGCACCTCCTGCTCCACTCTAAACCTCCTCTATCTGCACCTCCTGCTCCACTCTACACCTCTATCTGCACCTCCTGCTCCACTCTAAACCTCCTCTATCTGCACCTCCTGCTCCACTCTAAACCTCCTCTATCTGCACCTCCTGAGTAGTCTTCTGTTTTTAATTTGGTTTAAGCCCCATCAGCCTGGATGACTGCCCACTGTATGGCATTGTACATAAGTGTGCCTCTCTGCAGACCCCCAAAAGGGAACAGACTGTGTTGACCATGTTGACACAGGGTCAGCAAGGTTTGATGAAAAGACAGTGCTCGTAAATACAGGACTATTGCTCCCATTATTGAGCTGCCTCTGCACAATTCTGCCACCTCAGTGGAATGCTCCCAGAACTGATTAGTTGAAATAGCACTGTATAAACCATGGGTTTTCCACATACAGTGTTTGGTGTCTTTAGATAGCTAATGATGTGGGAAATAGTTTGGTGTCATTGGTGGTGTAGTACATTGGTTGCTGAATAAAGACCTTGTAGGAATAAACCACAGGTAATGCAAGTTACCTGTGAGTAAGTGGCATTCAGTTGTGCTACAAGGGTTAACCAGATTTGTTAGTCATACAGAGATCAGCAGGGCCATTCTAGGCTATACAGGCCACAGGCACGTCCGCGTCTGTACAAATAGATAGTGATCATATAGAGCCACACTATTGGCGGCCACTTGCAGTTCCTTTTGTTGAACTGTTAGAACAGAGGAGTAGTTGAACTTATCTTTTGGAGTCAGATAAACGAGAACAAAATAAAATTAACCCTGTTCCAGTAGCATTGGTCAGCCTACATGTGTTTCCTTCACTTTACTTATGATCTTTAATCGCCAGCTCTGCTCGCATTGTGGTTCCCTCACTACAAGCACCTGGCGGTTGAGCTGCATGTATACACGCCTGGTTTCTGTTCTGGTTCCTCAGTGGTGGAATGACTTGCCTACCACTGTCAGGACAGCAGAATCCCTCCCAATATTTCAACAGACTAAAAACACACCTCTGCAAACTATACCTTAGTCCTCCCTCCTGATCCCCCCCCCCCTTCTGATATCCCTCTTGTCTCACCCCCAAAAAAATTAAAATTAGAAAATTAAAAAGAAATTGCAGTTACGATGACTGTCTTTTTGTTTTGAATAGCCCCTCAGGTGTATTTAACTAGTTATGGATTTGATGCTTTAACCTTTGGAAGAACCTATGCAGTGTCAGCCAAATGACTAAAATGTAAAAAATGAAATAAAACACAGCTTCCAAGTGAATATTTTAAACAACATAAGCTAAGGCGGAAAATATTTTCCAGTTTTAGGACTACGCTGTCCAACAAAAAAGAAAGAACTATGGTTAAACATCGCTCCAGCCAACAGAGAAAGTGGGAAATCGTCAGTTTATAAATATAATTTAAAAGACAATTAGGCAACATGTTCAATGAAATGCAACATACATCCTTCGTAATCAACAATTTTATTCTTTGCATGAACAGTCCCTTTAAATTGGTATTTTAGTTATATTATTAGCCAACTACAGCTGTAGAATTATTAGTGTAGATATTGCTGAACAGATTTGAGTTGTAACTAAGAGCAACAGCTAATTTCAGAGGCTTGCGGTTGTAACAGTGGTGCCCACTAGCGGAATGAGTTGACAACATCGATAAGGTATTTCCTAAGAGTGGTTCAGACCAACCTAACAAACGTACGATGTACAGAAGGTGTACTTAGCTAAGAACATTTCGGGAAACACGCAGAAACATTGAGGTAAAGCTTAAAGTATAACTTACGAACGGCGTAGCATTAAGAAGGCTTCGGGAAACCCAGCACCAAACAAATAATGCAATTGTTCATAAATCGTTGTCGGTGGCTGTTTGGGTTGCCCTATTTCGAATTTGCTGCAGCAGAAAGGACTGAGAATCAGGTATGCACTGGCAGCTCTGAAACTGAATATATACTGACCTATACACCCCTCCATTCTGCCACTTCGTGCCGTCTGGCGCCTCCCCCTCGCCACACCTGCACTTCACGCTCACGACTGCTGTCTGTCCTGGTCCCACGGTGGTGGAATGACCTCCCGGTGAATGTCAGAACGGCAGAGTCTCTGACCTCCTTCAAGCGCAGACTGAAGACCCATCTCTTCAGGCTACACCTTTCCCTCCCCAACTCACAATCACTGTGATTAGCCTTAGACCGTAATGGCACTTATGTATAGATATCGTGACTTGTATAGGTATTGTTGTTTTTATTGGCTGTTGTTGTATTCTAGCTGCCAACAGTGGTATGCTAGTTTGAAAGTTGATTGTACTCTTCAAGGGTTCTGAATTTCTGTATGTTTACACTAGGACTCGGAACTGTACTGTCCTCTCAGGTCTACTTTTGCACTTGTTCTTGTGATTGATTTGCACTTTGTTGTACGTCGCTCTGGATAAGAGCGTCTGCTAAATGCCACATAATGTAATGTAATGTAATAATGGGAGAGGAACTGGGTAAAGTGGGAACAGTGGGATTGCTGTGATTTTAAAGTTGCATCTTTGTTATATGTGGGAAACTAAATTAGTATCATTAATTTAAAGCCTAAATCTAAAGTGCTTTATTTATAAGACCAGTACGTTTTAGACAACATCTTGCATGATCTTTAATACATTAATACTCATTTTTGGGGCAGCCTGCAGCCAAGTGGCTAAGGTACATGACTGTGACCCAGAAGGTTGGTGGTTGAAGCCCCAGTGTAGCCACAATTAGATCCTTGAGCAAGGCCCCTAACCCTGCATCGCTCCAGGGGAGGATTGTCTCCTGCTTAGTCTAATCATCTGCACGTTGCTCTGGATAAGAGCCTCTGCCTGACAAATGCCCTAAATGTAATGTAATGTCATTTTACAGTGAGAACGTCACACCAAAATTCAAACATGGTGATGGTAGGGTGATGGTGTGGGGACGCTTTGTTACCTGGGCAATTTGCCATTGTTGAAGGGGCCACAAATTCTGCTCTGGACCGGAAAATTAGTAAGGTGAATGTCTGGTCATCTGTCCATGAACTGCAGTGTAATTAAGAAATGTAACAAGAGGCTAATCCAAAATGCAACACATCTAATTGACTGAAAAAGAGTCGTAGTGGTGTAGTAGAGCCTGAAAAACAGAACCAGTTCATGTTCAAAAACCTACCAATTTGTAGTATTATTCAAGCAGAAGAGTGGTTAACATTCCTCCACAGCGAAAAGACTGATATCAATATCAAAGTATTTGGTTGCAATTATTGCTGCTATGTTGTGAAATCAATTGTTAAATTGAAGGGGGCAATTACATTTTCACAGGGGTGACATGGACGTTTGATAAGTTTTTTAATTAAAGCAATGAAACAATATACTTTGTCTTAAGAGCTGAAACCATTCAGCGTGATGAATATGCAAACATTGAGGAAATCAGATAGGGGCCAAATACATTTTCACTGCACTGTGTGGCCAGTTTGTAGCTGAATAATTGCACAGGAGCATGAGGGTGAGACGGCAGATCATGAGGGGCATTATTTATATGGTTCAAATCGGGACACTGTAGTGATTTGCAATATTTATACAACGCTTTGTTGAAAGGAGGAAGTGTCACTAATGGTTCCAGTGTCTCAATTTTGTTGCGCTTCCACACGCTTGTCACAAACCTGCTACAGGCAGTTCAAAAGTGCACTTGTGGTGAGGGCAGGCGGATAAACCACAGATGTCAGCAAGACAGAACTTACACGTCTTGTACACTCTACTTCCTCTGAAGAACCGAAAGGGACAGCCAAGAGCCTATTGGCCAGCCTGTAGCCTAGTGGCTAAGGTGCCTGTAGCCTAGTAGCTAAGGTGCCTGTAGCCTAGTGGCTAAGGTGCCTGTAGCCTAGTGGCTAAGGTGCCTGTAGCCTAGTGGCTAAGGTGCCTGTAGCCTAGTGGCTAAGGTGCCTGTAGCCTTGTGGCTGAGCTGCCTGTAGCCTTGTGGCTGAGGTGCCAGACTGGGTGAAGTTAGGTGTGAAATGTTGCTTCAAGCCCAAGTGTAGCCACAATAAGATATGTGCCACTTTCGGGCCCTTGAACAAGGCCCTTAATACCACATTTCTCCACAGGGGATTGCCCCCTGCTTAGTCTAATCAAGCAACTGCAAGTCGCTGTGGTTAAAAGTATCAGCTAAATTAACTGTACTACTTTTATCTTCTTCTTTATCTCTTCACGAACACAACCAGCAAAAGCATACACTCTTATTACACTTCAAAATACAGTTCTACACATCTACCAACACTGGGGTCAGAGAGGACAATTTTCACAGTTCCACACCTGTTCCAGCACTGGGGTCAGAAGAGCACATTTACACAGTCCTGAGAGAAGCCAAGAAGTGTGTGGAGATTTCTTCTTTGGGGAAATTTTGCGAGGACTGTAATATGCAACATCTCTTCATGTGAAAAGATCTGACCGCGGGAATATGAGGCATTTACTCGGTGCCGTTGTCCAGGTAACCCTTCTTTGTGATACAGTCCACCTGGACGAATTTGACGCACAATGAATAAATGTTTCATTGGATAAAGCAAAATATGTGTTATAGGTGCAACAAATTGAAGTAAAACAATTTACAGTCATCGTGACCAACTATTGTGAAACAATGAGTATATTAATAAAGTAAAGCAAATACGTGCACGAGGATGCGAGGACAGATTGTGAGGCGTATTGTTTTATACAGTGCAAATAGTGAGACAATAAAGATACTTCTCTAACACCTTGTTTAAAAGAGTAAGTGTCATTGTAACGTTTCCGCTGTTTAAATTCCGTCTCACTCAGAGCTTTCACGCACCTCTCCCGTGTCTTGAAATCGTACGCACTTTTCGTGTTGTTTTTTGTGTGTGCTGAATCCTCGACTCGCTCGTGATATAATGTTAAATGCATATTTCTCAAAGTCAAATTTAGTTTTCCTTTCATGTTCCGTTCCTTCAGAATTATCCGGTTAGCTAACTAACGGACTGTGCAGGGCTGCGTTCCGGACGGACAACGGTTGATTCGCTTTCATAAAGGTACTGCATCAGAAATCCGTTTATTTAACTGTGAAATTGTATGTGGCTGCGGATTGGGCGATTTTTGTACGCTATGCCTCCGCTTATATCGCATTAAGTCATTCGTTGCAGTTGACTACAGTCGTGAAAAGTTCAGAGTGAACTGTAGGAAAGCGTGGAAAAACGGTTTCCATCTTGAAGGCTAGGATTGAGATCATTATTAAGGTATCGTTGATGACCAAGTATCATTTAAAAAGTGCTAAATCTAAAACATTTCGTCTACCCCTGGCTTAGTTTTATACATGGCTGTACATATCACTGTAGCTTCCCATGGTGAAATGGTTTAGATAAATGTGCAGTTTGCAGCTACGGCCGGCGCCTAAAGAGATATCAGGTCAAAATGTGTCTTACAGAATTAAATCATTTAGACTTCAGCGACGTATCCTTGGTGAGGGTAGAACGAAGGTGCATGTTTACCCTGTAGATTTGAAGGCTCAGAACTTGCGGACGCAAAATATATTTTTTAAATATAATTTAAGGTAAAAAGTAAGTATGTAAGTAAGTATATCTAACTCTGGAAGCTGCAGCACTCTGGACAGCCAGTAGGGGGCAGAGTGGTGGTGGTGTGTCACTCTGAAGTGTGACTCCGGCTCTAACGCAGATACATCTTTATATACAGGTTTTGTCTCTTGGAAACTGTGATGGGTGTAGACGATACCGCCGGCAGACCCCTCCAATGGCTTGTCCTTTTTGTCTCGATACTGTAAGTAATTTGGCGCTGTTCCCACTGCTAATCTCATTACATTTGCATTTATTCTGTTAGTTTGACAAGATTATCAACTCAGACAAGACTGTTTATCTTTTCTCACTTGTCCCGCTGTGCTATTATATGGTCGATAGAAGAATACGTGACAAACTGTCTAGTTTTGCTTTCATGGGGAATTAGACAGTTATTTAAATAACGGACAAAGCAGGCCAGACATTTGTTAACAGTCAGAAACTGAACAGTGCTGCGTTGCTCATCCCTTTGCAGAAGAGTGGTGTTACTGAGCCTGCAGATTGGGCTATTTTGCAGTGTGCTTTTGACTGGGATGCCATATTGTTCAATATTGTACTGTATATGCGGGTATACCACTTTTGCACATATATTTGTATATAGTACTGTGCAAAAGTCTTAGGCACCTGTTTAAAATTATGTATAGATAAGATTCTTCAAAAATAATTCAATGAAAGGTCCTAAATAAACTTATATATTTTACTTTACATTTTAGTAATTTGGCATAAAAGTTAAAAACTGAATCAAATCAATATTTTTTGTGACCAACCTTCGGTGTTAAAACTGCATAACTTCTCTGAGATAGCCAACGCTGTCCTGCACTTCTATAAGACAATCAGCGGGGAGGTTGTTCGAAGCATGTTGGAGAAGTTGCCACAGTTCTTCTGCAGACTTTGGTTGGCTCCTTGCTTCTGATCTCAGACAGCCTTGATAAAGTTTTGATGTAAAGAGTAGTCAATTGCTTACAGTAATGTTACTTTTTTAAATTAAATACAAAAATGTCTCTGTAAAAGTAAATCTTTTGGAAAATGAATATTTGGAAATCTCAAATGTGTTCTTTTATACTAACACACAAAAAAAAAACACATTATATATATATATATATATATATATATATATATATAGGGTGCCTAAGACTTCTGCACAGTACTGTAGTTAAACTTATCTAGTATGTCGTTTGTTACATGTATATAGTTTAATATTTGTATAGTTAAGCTAATTGTATATGGTTTCTTACTTGTATATAGTTTCATATTTGGCACAGTTTTGTTTTTAAATTTTGGCCTGCTAATGGGACCAGTTTCACAGTCACAGATGAAATCTTGTCCTTAATTAAATTCTAATTAGAATGGAAATTCTCCCTATAAAACTGAATTTGGTCCAGGACTATACTTGTGTGTCTGTGAAACGGGCCCATCATGATATGAATATTTAATTATTTCTGTGATATATGACACTGTTTTGGTTGTTTTCTGATGCAAGACCCTGGAGTGACAGAAATTATTAAAAAGCCTTGGAACACATATGTTGGCTTATATAATACAAACAATTACTACTTTTTTTTTTTTCTTTCATTGTTCTTCACACACACACACACACACACAGGTGAGTAGGCAGTTCACCCTTATACGCTTTGCCCATAAGGCCAGCTCTGTTTACACACAAACACATTATTTAATTTATGTTTTGAATATGAATAGCCGAAAGGTTTGACACTGTAATGATTTATGAAATCTGAAAACATAATCTGTCCACAGAAGCAGCTGGGGGCGACACAGAGAATATTCCAACAGAGAATCCAGGAGAGAGAGAAGGAGCTGCAGGATCTGAGACAGGCTGTGCAGTCACTCAAGGTGGGTACTGACCAGAGGAAAAGACAACAGCTGGCTGCTGGAAGAGCCATTTCAGGGCTCAGTCAGGGCTCTCCTCCAGTCAGCCAGTGAGGAGCCTAGTGTTGGGCCACTTTCCAGTCCTGTGGGGCTCAATCCCACTGAGCCACACAGGCTGTCTGTGGTCCCAGTAAGAGCTGAGTGAAAGGCCTAGTTAAAATTTACAGCCCTCCTCTCTCTGTGTCTCCTAACAGCGCTCTGCACAGGCAGCAGTGGAGGACAGTGAGAGGCTCTTTACTGAGATGATCCGCTCCATTGAGAGAAGGTGCTCTGAGGTGAAAGAGCTGATCAGAGATCAGGAGAAGGCTGCAGTGAGTTGGGCTGATGGACTCCTGGAGCGACTGGAGGAGGAGATTGCTGAGCTGAGGAGGAGAAACGCTGAGCTGGAGCAGCTTTCACACACAGAGGATCACATCCATTTCCTCCAGGTAACATCACTGGCTCTCTGACAGTCTGCACATGTACACTGTACATACATGGAGAGATGTGTTCCTCATTTATAAAGATCTGCTCCTGGCATCTGCACAGGAATCTGTACTGAGACTGTTCTCTGTCTGTCTGTCTGTCTGTGCCGCTCCTGGACCTGGAGACTTACCCAGCATCACTGTCAGTCCACACATCTCTTTTGAGGCTGTGAGGAAATGTGTCTCTGAGCTGAAAGAGCAACTGGAGGACGTCTGCAAGGGGGAACTGCTCAAAATTTCAGAATCAGGTTGGTAAAGCTTCCAATTTTATTCCAAACTTCAGTGGTCAGGTACAGTGGCGTTTGTAAGGCGGAAATGATTAAAATCTGGCATTGTCACTCTGCGCTGGTCAGCTTGCTGGCTTCCTCTGGTACAGTGGCAATAATGTGGCTGTAAAGTAATTTAACCCCAGGAGCATACACCATGAACCCCCACCGTCTCTGCACCCATATGGGCGGGAGACTGTGGGGGGAAACCTCATGCATTGTTCCCAAAACAGCCGTCTTCCTGAACCCCCTGTAAATCCCCCTCCTATCAGGGTGCGGCAGCCTTTTCCGGAACGGGAAGGTTTCAGGAAGCACGGCCTCTTGGGCCCAGCCATTTTCCTGGACCCCCCTTCCTTACTCCCTCCCTCTCACATCTCCCTCCTTCCTCAGTTTCCCAGAAAGTATGCATAAAGCATCGGATGTTTCATGACAAAGTCAGTTTAGATAATATTCAGGTTTGGTATTATTCTGCTTGTTTCTGTGTGACTGGTGTAATGGTTTCATTTCTGCAACCGCAAACCTTGGACATCAAAACCAACCAGGAACCAAGGAGAAACTGTGTGGAGCTCTGTCCCAGTGAAAGCCATGTGCCTCAACCCCCCTGATCAAATCTTGACTCCAAATTCCAAATGGTTATAAAACACCAGATGGTTCATTGTGGACCCATTTGAGTGGTCAACATGAAATACCTGATTTTGGATTTAAGGAGACCAAACCAAGCAATCGGGGAGGATGCAATCAGACTCCCGTGCACACTGCACGTAACTTCTATGTACAGGGTGTCTGTAGTCAGACTCCCATATGTTGCTTTTATTACCAGGTATGACTTTTAAGACTCCGTAATTTGGTTTCCTTTGTAATTCTTTTATGTATATTTTATTTGGAACTAGAGTGTGATTAAGTACGTAACCTGCCTGGTAAAATAAATTGTTAACTTGATCTGTGTGGTTTTGCTTACTGAACACTCACTGTTATCCCCTCGAGTTGGTCTAGGGAGGATGTAAATTTACGCTTAATGTATCACGGCGTATAGCAGCCGTAGACCTCTGATGATAAATCCCTTGCCTCCGCGTGGTGGTTCATTCATGTCGAGAACAGCCGTAGCTATGTTGGTCTTCTTCTTAGGCTGTTAACAGATATACCCAAAAGTAGCTATTCCTGCGACCTCTGGAATGACTGCAGGTATCTAGCCCGCTCGTGAGACGTGCGGTGGAACCAGCAGAGGATATGTTACGGTACAGGGTTCCTGCAGCGATCAAGTCCAAATTATAAATAAGACATCTACCACAGGCAGATAACTAATCTAAATTATTGTTCAAATGGAGTGAGATATAACGAAGGTGAATGTATTGGCCCCATTGTGGAGATTCTTGGTCAGCCCGGATCAGTAAAGAGCGGAAGGCAGAGTGGTACTACTGTTTGTATCGTGGTTTATTCATTGGCTGATCTAGACTCTCTGTGTAGTGGCCACTAATATTTAACCCTACTAATATTCTTTCAGCAACACCAGAAGGACAAGCATGCTGATACCTTCGGCCCTCGCTAAATTCTGTCATTGGGTTAGCGTGGGGTTTTTCAAGTTATAATATAAAATAATTATTATAAATAATATTATATAAGTAAGTATAAGTATAATAGAATATTTGAAATCCATCTCAGTGTAGACATTATCCTCATTGTCTTCATCTCTGCTGTCGTTTTATTGCCATAAGTTGAAAGAAGAGTAATTAAATGCAAGAAAACGTTGGGCTGTTGGGCCCATGAGTAAGGCCCTTAACCCTGCATTGCTCCAGGGGAGGATTGTCTCTCTAATCAACTGTACGTTGCTCTGGATAAGAGTGTCTGCCAAATGCCAATAATGTAATAATGTAAAATGGTTCCTTCATCCCTCTCACCGATTTCCCTTTCTCATGTAAAAATGTGCACACCCCTCAAATTTACCCTCGTACAAAAATGTCAGCTCTGCTCTGCTCTTTTAATGCATGCACATACACTCCAAGCGAGAGAATAGCAAATTTGTGCAAGAGCAGTGCGTTCTAACAGTTTTTTGAAAGCAAGGTCAATTTGGGAGTGTGCACAAACAAAATCTATGTGAGAAGTCGTGTTCTCGCCTTTAATTTGAGACATTAACTCTGGCAGTAAAATAAACCTCAACATTTTGGGCTCTCTCCCTCTCTCCCTGCAGTAAATGAAGTCCATACTGTAGAGTCCTGGACCAGAGAGGATTTCGTACAGCGTGAGTGCTCACTCTGAAACTCTCAGCTGAGAAACTCACACTCACACGCATGCACACACATGAATATTTGAAACCCAGAATTTCCCATTCCCATAACTTTCTTTTTGTCCTTTTCTCTCTCTTTTGTCCCTGCAGTGAAATAAATCCCTTCTATAGGGCCCTGGACCAGAAAGGATTTCTTAGAGTGTGAGCGCTCACTCTGAAACCCTCAGCTGACACACACACATTATTTAGCTGATCCTTTTATGCACAGCAACTTGTGGTCGATTAGACTAAGCGACATGGCTCAGGCAGTAAGAGCAGTCGTCTGGCAGTCAGAGGGTTGCCGGTTCGATCCCCCGGCCGGGCTGTGTCGAAGTGTCTCTGAGCAAGACACCTAACCCCCAAATGCTCCTGACGAGCTGGTCGGCGCCTTGCATGGCAGCCAATCGCTGTGAGTGTGTGTATGAATGGGTGAATGTGAAGCATCAATTGTACAGTGCTTCGGATAGAGGCGCTATATAAATGCCAACCATTTACCATTTACTAGGCATGATGCTAGGCATGATGCTATCCTGGAGCAATGTGCTCCAGGACCCAACAGCTGATATGATCTGGCTGTGACTACACAAGGGCTTGAAACACCAACCTTCCTAGGAAGGACTGCAATCATTGAGGCTTAAAATATGCAAACCAGCTTTTGGGGACAATCACTTTTTCAGAGGTGACATGGGTGTTTGATAATTCATTTGAACTTTTTTCATTTATAAAATAAAATAATTTTTAAATGTGCTTTTTGTTTACTCTGATTCCCTTTGTCTAAAATTTAATTTTGTCGAAAGACCTGACATCATTCACTGTGACAAATATGCAATAATAGCAGTGCTGGCCCTTGAGCTCAAAATGGAGGAGGCAGAAACCATTCCCTTTAAACCAATCATTCGTCTTACCTGGTTTTCAATCATTTTCCTTGATTAACACGTATGTCAATGATCTGAATGATCCATTGGCAGGTAAAACACGCATCTTATTTCTTCACATCTTCACATCTGCATGATGTAATTAAATGAAACGGGAAGACGTAAAAACATTTCACTACGCTGATAACTGCCAATAAAAGCTATCCAACCTGAGCTTCAAGATAGTTTTTGTTATAAAATGTACCTATTGTAGAATTTGCCGTGGAGTGCAGAAAGCAAAGAGTATCATTGATTGAAATGTGCACAATGTTTACGCATTTAGCCTAAGGGCTTTATTTCACATTTTACCCAATTGAGGAGAACTGGGTACACCTGACGGTGTTCAGTACTTTGTGACTTAACCCCATAGCTGATCAAGGAAAATTATTTAAAACAAATTTAAACCAATCATTATTTTAAGGGGATGTTTTCTGCAGGGCGGCATGGATGGTGCAGTGGGTCGCACTGCCGCCTCACAGCAAGGAGGTCCTGGGTTTGAATCCCGGTCGGCCGGGGCCTCTCTGTGTGGAGTTTGCATGTTCTCCCCGTGTTTGTGTGGGTTTCCTCTGAGTACTCCGGTTTCCTCCCACAGTCCAAAGACGTGCAGGTTAGGCTGATTAGAGAGTCTAAATTGCCTGTGGGTATGAGTGTGTGAGTGAATGGTGTTTGTGCCCTCTTAGCCTTGTGGTGTTTTACTTTCCTAACATCTGGTCACATTTAGATGTGTAAATAATTAGTCATTGAAGTCTGTTCAGTATTTGAATTGAGTTGGGTGGATAAACTGTTTCTCATTGTTGTTTTTAAAAGCCAGCTAATCAATCCAGTTTGGATGGGAATAAGCATCAGAATAACTACAATGACCCGAACCCATTGTGCGTACACAATTAAGTTATTAAAGGTACAACAGGTCATTTCGGACTTTAACGGTCAAGAGGAATTGAAGCAACAAACACCCTCAACACTAATCCCTCCCCCTTCTGTGAACAAGCCAATTACAACCAATTTTCAACCAATGAACTTGAATTATTGCACTGCTGTACAATGTTTTGGACTGTGGGTCCATCAACTGTATATTTTGAGACCTGAATTTAAGGACTATAGGCACAGGTCAACATGTCAGTGATGGGCTGAATGTTCCGTTTGTCTTATGTATTCTTATATTCGAAGTGGTAATCTTCCCAGTTTGTCGTCCCATCTAACGACTGCTGCTTTGGCCTGGTTGTCGACTGCAGTCAAAGCTCTTCCTCTTTTTAGCAGAGCACAGACTTCTGCCAATGTGCACCCCTTCAGCCTGTTCTTTCAGAAGGTGCACAGTTTCGGTGTTAAATCAACCCTTGCTGCTGATTTAATGTTCCGTATTTGACTCCTATTCCTATATCTGATTTTTATTTTTTTATTCTCAGACCCAAGGTCGTTTGGCTCACTCACCTTGGCCTCAGTCCAACATTATACTTCCTGTAGCTGCGGGCAGAACCAGGGAGTCCCTCCCCCTCTCTCTGTCAACTTAACTCTGTCTCTGTTGCACAGTTTCACAGAAACAAAACTTAACTCTGTCTCTACCAGTGTGAGCAGTGAAATAGCGAGAGATCAGTATCTAACTGGGTTTGTGCGGAACCAGAAAATATCTCCTGCTCTTTCTCACACAGATTCTGAATGAAAACTAGTCAATTTGAATAGTAACATGGCAGAGGCTGCAGGTCTTCTGGATCAGGACCAGTTCAGCTGTTCGATCTGTCTGGATCTACTGAAGAATCCGGTGACTATTCCCTGTGGACACAGTTACTGTATGGGCTGTATTAAGGGCTACTGGGATCAGGATGATCATACTGGTGTCTACAGCTGTCCCCAGTGCAGAGAGACCTTCACCCCAAGGCCTGTTTTAAGAAAAAACACTATGTTTTCTGAAATGTTGGAGAAACTGAAGAAGACAGGCCTCCAAGCTGCTCCTCCTGCTCACTGTTACGCTGGACCTGGAGACGTGGCGTGTGATGTCTGTACTGGGAGAAAGCACAAAGCCATCAAGTCCTGTCTGGTGTGTCTGGCCTCTTACTGTGAAACTCATCTCAAAATTCATAATGAACTGAACCCAGGAAAGAGACACAAGATGGTCAACGTCACTGGAAACCTGGAGGAGATGATCTGCTCTAATCATGACAAACTGCTGGAGGTTTACTGTTATACCGATCAGCAGTGTATCTGTTATCTGTGTACAATGGATAAACACAGTGGCCATGAAACAGTATCAGCTGCAGCAGCAAGGACTGAGAAACAGGTAAGCACTGAAACTCTTCTATAAAAAATAAATAAATAAATTAAAAAAACACTCATTAAACATTGCCTTTCATACAGATGACCAATATTATATCATTTTGGCATTTACTTGATGCATATAATCTGTATTTAATTCAATTTGCTTAATATATTTTAGAGGAACATTTTGAAATGCTTTATACATTTGAAAAAGGACAAAAAAGGGGGGTCTGAAGTCTCCTGCTCACACTAACATGTAGGACACTGAGGAATTTTAAATGTTCCTGTATATAAAAGCGTGTTGAATCTAAATACTTTTTATAATTGTGTTTTATAAACGGTTGTTTCATTACATTTAATCATTTGAACTTCTTCACAATTATGTGAGGTACCGTTCACTGGACCCAGGTGCAGTCCAGGAGTATGCGATAAGGTTGTCTTTATTCGGTCCAAATCAAGCTAGGTAATCAGAGAATGAACAAAGCCACAATCAAGATGCAAAAGAATAAACAAAAAACAAAGCAGAGGTAAAAAATCTGTAAGTCAGGGCTGAGGTGCAAAAAGGTAAAGAAGGTCTGTAATACAGACGGCTCCGGATTAAGGAGAGGACATTTGAATAAAGTTGGGAGAGTGATAGCGAGAGACAGTTGCGAACACTTCACTGAAACTAAGAAAGTAATTAGTGAGTGAGTAAACAGGGAGTGACAGAGCAGAATTGAAACGGGAGATGACGTTAGTAAATTAGCTACGTGTATAAATCTAAATTACCCAAAATAAGTGCCCGTTAGTTGATTAGTTAGACACAGTGAGTGTGTTAATATAATTAGTACTGTACAATATCTATATTAGTAGTTATCAGTTGGTATAGTGCTATACAACATTAACTAGCGAGAAAGCAGGAAGTAAGGAATGCGAGACTGGGAAGGAATCGTCGAAACCCGCAAATTTCCGAAACCACCCGAATAGTGCAACACGCAGACGGGAGTTTTTATTTTTTTACTTTTTTATTTCTATTGAATACATAACGTATACGAGTGACATTCATCAATCATTTTCTATTACAATGAATAGTAAATGCTAAAGTGCCAGGGGACAGAATATACATATTTAAGCCAGGATATATTAATGATTCATACAAATATTAAAGGAGGAGCACAAATTTACAGTTTTGATAGCCTTCTTGTTATTGGAGGAGAAGATCGTTTTCATGTATTCTATGGTTTCAATTTCAAAACGTTTAAATAAGGGTTTAGAGTTATTAAATTTGGATTTCTGGATATTAAATTTAGCTAACATAATATTATTTTATTATTTCCTTTACTTTTATTGAAACCAAACAAAACATTTTCTAGGCATACGCAGACAGGGGAGTGACTATGGCTCGGAGAACATCCTGACGCAGACCTATCAGGGGATGACGATATGCAATGAACAGTAATGGATGATTAACAGAAAACCAGATATGATGATGATAAATTACAAGAAATAACTTAACATAAATTATTGCTTACAAGATTTCCAGGTCTGAAGTCCACAGTGATAAAGCCGTAAGCTTTCTGTGACAGCTCATTCACTCCCTGATAGGAATTTCTTCACGCAGTATCAATCCGTAAAGTGCTTGGAAAATATTCTTGCCGAGCTCATGGTTACACTGTACTTTTTCTTTTTTTTTTTTTTCTCATAAAGCAAGCCAGTGATTTTATGCATTTAAATAAGGATGGGCTTTATCATGAATCTACCGATGCAATGCAATCCTGCTGTAGTCTGTAACTTTTACTGATCATGTAGCCAATCGGAGAGTTCAGTTGAAAAATTGATCCTTCTAGCTTTCTGTAGAAACTCTAATCAGTTTGGTTCTAAACCAATCAGACCTGGAAATACCCTCTGAAGAATGTGGCCAGTCCAGCTGCACAGAGTCTTCCACTTTGCTTCGGTCAAGAAAGTTACAGGAGGGATGAAGGTTTTAGGAGTATATATGCGGGTATACCACTTTTGCACATATATTTGTATATAGTACTGTGCAAAAGTCTTAGGCACCTGTATAAAATTCTTTATAGATAAGATTCTTTCAAAATAATTCAATGAAAGGTCCTAAATAAATGTATTATACATTTTACATTACATTTTAGTAATCAATATTTTTTGAGACCAACCTTTGGCGTTAAAACTGCATCTCTTCTCTAGATAGCCAACGCTGTCCTGCAGTTCTATAAGACACTCAGCAGGGAGGTTGTTCCAAGCATGTTGGAAAACTTGCCACAGTTCTTCTGCAGACTTTGGTTGGGTCCTTGCTTCTGATCTCAGACAGCCTTGATCAAGTTTTTATGTAAAAAGTAGTCAATTGCTTCCAGTAATGTTACTTTTCAAAAAAGTAAAATTAAAATTAAATCTTTTGGAAAATGAATATTTGGAAATCTCAAATGTGTTCTTTTATACTAACACACACAAAAAAATAAACGTGTATAATGAAGGGTGCCTAAGACCCTGAAGGTTCTCCACATAAAACTGAATTTGGTCCAGGACTATACTTAGTCTGTGTCTATGAAACGGGCCCATCATGATATAAATATTTAATTATTTCTGTGATGTGTGATACTGTTTCAGTTGTTTTCTCATTCAAGACCTTGCAGTGACAGAAATTTGGCAGACGCTCTTATCCAGAGTGACATACAGTTGATTAGACTAAGCAGGAGACAGTCCTCCCCTGGATCAATGCAGGGTTGAGGGCCTTGCTCGAGGACCCAACGGCTGTGCAGACCTTATCGTGGCTACACCGGGATTAGAACCACTGAACTTGCGTGTCCCAGTCATTTACCTTAACCACTACGCTACAGCATATGTTGGCTTATACAATACAAGCAATTACTTTTTTTTTCTTTTTTTTTTTTTCACACACACGCAAACTGTTTCATGGATCATTCATAGCGATGAACCTGTTCTGAAACAATTAGCCATGGCCTGAAGGAAAAGGCAGACTAAACTTATGAGTTAAAATCCGGAAAATTGTTCAAAATATGCTTAGGTCAGGCAGTTCACCATTATAAGCTTTACCCATAAGCCCAGCTCTGTTTACACACATTATTTAATTTATGTTTTGCATATGAAAAGCTGAAAGGTTTGACACTGTAATGACTTATGAAATCTGAAAACATAATCTGTCCACAGAAGCAGCTGGGTGAATTCCAGAGTGAATTCCAGCAGGGAATCCAGGAGAGAGAGAAGGAGCTGCAGGATCTGAGACAGGCTGTGCAGTCACTCAAGGTGGGTACTGACCAGAGGAGAAGACAACAGCTGGCTGCTGGAAGAGCCATTTCAGGGCTCAGTCAGGGCTCTCCTCCAGTCAGCCAGTGAGGAGCCCAGTGTTGGGCCACTTTCCAGCCCTGTGGGGCTCAATCCCACTGAGCCACACTGTGGGGAACAGGCTGTCTGGGGTCCCAGTAAGAGCTGAGTGAAAGGCCTAGTTAAAATGTACAGCCCTCCTCTCTCTGTGTCTCCTAACAGCGCTCTGCACAGGCAGCAGTGAAGGACAGTGAGAGGATCTTTACTGAGATGATCCGCTCCATTGAGAGAAGGTGCTCTGAGGTGAAAGAGCTGATCAGAGATCAGGAAAAGGCTGAAGTGAGTCGGGCTGAAGGACTCCTGGAGCGACTGGAGCAGGAGATTGCTGAGCTGAGGAGGAGAGATGCTGAGCTGGAGCAGCTTTCACACACAGAGGATCACATCCATTTCCTCCAGGTAACATCACTGGCTCTCTGACAGTCTGCACATGTACACTGTACATACATGGTGAGGTGTGTTCCTCATTTACAAAGATCTGCTCCTGGTATCTGCACAGGAATCTGTACTGAGACTGTTCTCTGTCTGTCTGTGTGTCTGTCCGCAGAGCTGTCAGTCTGTCTGTGCCCCTCCTGGACCTGGAGACTTACCCAACATCACTGTCAGTCCACACGTCTCTTTTGAGGCTGTGAGGAAATATGTCTCTGTACTGAAAGAGCGACTGGAGAATGTCTTCATGGTGGAACTGGTCACAATTTCTGAATCAGGTTGGTAAAGTTTCCAGTTTTATTCAAAAATTCAGTGGTCAGGTACAGTGGAGTTGTAATATGTTAGAATATAAAATAACATTATATTAAGTATAATAGAATATTTGAAATCCATCTTGGTGTAGACATTATCCTCATTGTTTTCATCTCTGCTGTTATTTTACTGCCATTTGTCGAGAGCAGACTAATGAAATGCAAGAAAACGTTGGGCTGTTGGGCCCATGAGCAAGGCCCTTAACCCTGCACTGCTCCAGGGGAGGACTGCTAAGAGCATCAGCCAAATGCCAATAATGTAATAATGTAAAATGGTTCCTTCATCCTTCTCACCGATTTCCCTTTCTCATGTAAAAATGTGCACACCCCTCAAATTTACCCTCGCACAAAAATGTCAGTGCTGCTCTGCTCTTTTAATGCATTCACATACAATCCAAACACAGAGTGTTTGCGTGCATTCTAACAGTTTTTTGAAAGCAAACAAAATCTATGTGAGAGAAGTAGTATTCTCGCGTTTAATTTGAGACACTAACTCTGGCAGTAACAAAATATCAACATTTTGGGCTCACCTCTCTCTCTCTCTCTCTCTCTCTCTCTCTCTCTCTCTCTCTCTCTCTCTCTCTCTCTCTCTCTCTCTCTCTCTCTCTCTCTCTCTGTCTCTTTCTCTCTCTGTCTCTCTCTCTCTCTCTCTCTCTCTCTCTCTCTCTCTCTCTCCCCCCCTCTCCCCCTCTCCCTTCCTCCAGTGAAAGAAGTCCATACTGTAGAGCCCAGGACCAGAGAGGATTTCTTCCTAGGAAGGTCTGCAATGATTGAGCCTATAAATACGCAAACCGGTTTTTCGGGACAATCACCTTTTCACAGAGGTAACATGGGTGTTTGATAATTAATAAAATAAAATGATAATTTTTAAATGTGCTTTTTGTTTACTCTGATTCCCTTTGTCTAAAATGTCATTTTGTCGAAAGACCTGATATCATTCAGTTTGACAAATATGCAATAATAGCAGGAGGCAGAAACCATTCCCTTTAAACTAATTATTCATCTTGCCTGGTTTTCAATCATTTTCCTTAATTAACAAGTTTGTCAATGATCTGAATAATCCATTGGCAGGTAAAACACGCATCTTGTTTCTTCACGGCATATTTGGGAGATTAAGTAATTATTTCAATTTAGAAAAAAGTTTTACTCACTACCCAATAAGCACACTTCGTCACTACGACATCTGCATGATGTAATTAAATTAAACGTTAAGATGTAAAAACATTTAACTACGCTGATAACTACCAAGTACAGAACACAAAGAGCTACATGTATCCTAAATATTGTGAAACATTGATTGAAATGTGCACAATGTTTGCGCAATTAGCCGAAGAGTTTTATTTCACATTTTACCCAATTGAGGAGAACTGGGTACAACTGATGGTGTTCAGTACTTTGTGAATCAACCCTATAGCTGATCAAGGAAAATTATTTAAAACAAATTTAAACCAATCATTATTTTAAGGGGATGTTTTCTGGAGGGCAGCATGGATGGTGCAGAGGGTAGCACTGATCCAAAGACTTGTAAGGAAGTCCACACACACACACACACACACACAAATGCGCACACACACACACACACACACACACGCACACAAATATTTGAAACCCAGAATTCCTCATTCCCTTAACTTTATTTTTGTCCTTTTCTCTCTCTCTTTCCCTGCAATGAAAGCATTCCTTACTGTAGAGCCCAGGATCAAAGACAATTCCTTCCGAGGAAGGTCTGCAATGATTGAGCCTATAAATACGCAAACCAGTTTTTTGGGACAATCACCTTTTCACAGAGGTAACATGGGTGTTTGATAATTAATAAAATAAAATGATAATTTTTAAATGTGCTTTTTGTTTACTCTGATTCCCTTTGTCTAAAATGTCATTTTGTCGAAAGACCTGATATCATTCATTTTGACAAATATGCAATAATAGCAGGAGGCAGAAACCATTCCCTTTAAACGAATTATTCATCTTGCCTGGTTTTCAATCATTTTCCTTGATTAACAAGTTTGTCAATGATCTGAATAATCCATTGGCAGGTAAAACACGCATCTTGTTTCTTCACGCCATATTTGGGAGATTAAGTAATAATTTCAATTTAGAAAAAAGTTTTACTCACTACCCAATAAGCACACTTCGTCACTACGACATCTGCATGATGTAATTAAATTAAACGTTAAGATGTAAAAACATTTAACTACGCTGATAACTACCAAGTGCAGAAAACAAAGAGCTACATGTATCCTAAATATTGTGAAACATTAATTGAAATGTGCACAATGTTTGCGCAATTAGCCGAAGAGTTTTATTTCACATTTTACCCAATTGAGGAGAACTGGGTACAACTGATGGTGTTCAGTACTTTGTGAATCAACCCTATAGCTGATCAAGGAAAATTATTTAAAACAAATTTAAACCAATCATTATTTTAAGGGGATGTTTTCTGGAGGGCAGCATGGATGGTGCAGAGGGTAGCACTGATCCAAAGACTCGTAAGGAAGTCCACACACACACACACACACACACACACAAATGCACACATACACACACACACACACACACACACACACACACACACACACGCACACAAATATTTGAAACCCAGAATTCCCTATTCCCATAACTTTATTTTTGTCCTTTTCTCTCTCTTTCCCTGCAGTGAAAGAATTCCCTTCTGTAGAGCCCAGGACCAGAGAGGATTTCTTCCAGTGTGAGTGCTCACTCTGAAACTCTCAGCTGACACACACACACATTCCAATTATTTAGCTGATGCTTTTATGCACAGCAACTTGTGGTTGATTAGACTAAGCGACATGGCTCAGGCATCCCCCGCCCGGGCTGTGTCGAAGTGTCCCTGAGCAAGACACCTAACCCCCAAATGCTGCTGACGAGCTGGTCGGTGCCCTGCATGGCAACCAATCGCCGTCAGTGTGTGAGTGTGTGTATGAATGGGTGAATGAGAAGCATCAATTGTACAGCGCTTTGGATGAAGGCGCTTAAAAAATGCCAACCATTTACCATTTTCTAAGCATGAGGCAATCCTGGAGCAATGTGGGATTTGAGGCCTTTCTGTGTGGAGTTTGCATGTTCTCCCCCTGTCTGCGTGGGTTTCCTCTGGGTACGTCGGTTTCCTCCCACAGTCTAAAGACACTTCGGTTAGGCTGATTGGAGAGTCTAAATTGCCTGTGGGTATGAGTGTGTGAGTGTGCCCTGCAATGGACTGGTGACCTGTCCAGGGTGTATTCCTGCCTTTTGCCCAATGTCTGCTGGGATAGGCTCCAGCCCCCCTGTGACCCTGTTCAGGATAAGCAGGTTAAGATAAGGGATGGATGGATGGATGGATGTTTTCTGCCTCCTCACTTCTCATCTTATCCTTCTTCTCCATCAGATTTCTGTCAGCTCACACTGGACCCCAACACAGTGCATAAGCAGCTCTGGCTGTCTGAGGGGAACAGGGTGGTGACCTCTATGGGAGAGCTCCAGTTTTATCCTCATCATCCAGAGAGATTTGACTGCCAGGATCAAGATCCCAGACACCCCAGTCTGGCCCAGTACCACAGAGCAAACCGTTACCGCTCTGATGATCATTACATGTTTCAAAGTTTGAAGAAGATTGTGGTACGTACTATTGATGCACAGAAATTATATATGTATAACCAGGTGCTGTGCAGAGAGGGTCTGTCTGGACGCTGTTACTGGGAGGCTGAGTGGAGTGGGAATGACTATGTCTCTATAGCAGTGACATATAAAGAGATCAGCAGGAAAGGGCCGGATGATGCTTGTTTTCTGGGAGGTAATAACATGTCCTGGGCTTTGCGCTGCTCTCCCTCCAGGGACTCTTTCAGTCACAATAATATGAGCACTGAAATCCCTGGTCCCTCCTCCTCCAGAATAGGAGTGTACCTGGATCACAGGGCAGGAACTCTGTCCTTCTACAGCGTCTCTGACACAATGACCCTCCTGTACAGAGTCCAGACCACATTCACTCAGCCCCTCTATCCTGGGTTTGGTTTGGGTCTTCAATCCTCTATAAGACTGTGTGATCTGTGATGAGTCAGAAATTCACTCAGCCCCTCTACCCTGGGTTTGGGGTTGGTGTTGGATGTTCTGTAAAACTGGAAAACAGGCGCGGGAGGTGAAAAGGGAGGTTTTTTCAGTTGATTATTCCTTGTACATTGGTTTTCCATGGTCCGCCTGGTCGCTTGCTATTGCTGAGCTCACCATTTTGCCTCTGATGGTTTTCACGTAATGCTTTACATTACATTACAGTTGATTAGACTAAGCAGGAGACGATCCTTTTGGAGCGATGCAGGGTTAAGGGCCTTGCTCAAGGGCCCAACGGCTGTGCGGATCTTATTGTGGCTACACTGGGATTAGAACCACCAACCTTGCGTGTCCCAGTCGTTTACCTTAACCACTACGCTACAGGCCACCCCAGCTTTACTGGCACCGATACGTCTCTGGCGGCTCCTGCTGAAAATTTCACACCATAACTCTCGACCTAGTTATTTTATGTTTCTTGTGTACGAGCTAATGATACCAAGACACACTTGATCTGCCAATTGTCCAATTACTTTTGGTCACCAAAAATGGGGAAGCTATGTATAAAAAGCTATGTATAAATGATTCCTGAATGTACAGTATCACAAGATAGGGATGAAAACAAATTCCTTCCAATTAACGCTGACAGTCTGCATTTTAACCTCATATTCATTATCTCATTTCAAATCCAGTGTGGTGGAGTATGGGGTCAAAATAGCCATAATTGTGCCACTGCCTGAATACTCTGACTTGCGCATTATACACGCTCCTTTAACATGTGAAAGTTGTGCTTATAGTACTGATTGTTTTGCCTGTAACCTGCACGAGAACCTCCCAAAAGGGATGAAGTAAATGCTTTGTGTTTAACGACAGGGCTCCAGTGGAATCAGAATGAACACTGAGCTCTAATCCTATTGTACCATCTCTGCTCAAGCTTGAATTTATCGAATTTAGGGTTTTTAATTCTTATTTTCTCTCATAAATTGAGTCATAGCCTAGCTAATACTATAAGCGCAGACATCATATCATGTATACTTTCAAGGAAATAAGGTAATTTGTAATTTAATACTGTAAGGTAATTTAGTAACATAATCAACAATTAACTTCTCATCAATTGTAACAATATTTTATTTTTAGTTTACTGTAAAATGCTGTAAACACATTATATGCCTGTAAAACATAATTTTTATTAAAGTGAACTGGGTAGCAGTCGACTGGGTGCTGATTATTTTCTGAATTTAATTTCTTTATTCGATAAGATGTGCAAGTGCTTCATTTTGCCCTGTGGCCTGCTTTTTTTCTCTCTTTTTTTTTTGTCTGATGGAAACAGAACCTGATTGTACAATGTTATATAAAATGTGTATTTTGTAGAAATGCATTTAACACTTTCCTGACCCTGGTGAGACGTGTGCTGGTTCTCCCACACGGATGGGTTATCCCCCGTGGCCCGTTACATCACATTGTAGACATTCAGCAGACACTCTTAAGAGGCCCATAAGTACAGAACCTCCAGTTCCCAGCCAACACAAAGCCTTCTCTCTGTGTCTCAGACCATAGAGAAGGCACCATTTAAATAAATTAAAAAAAAAAAAAATTCCTGCCTCACTGTCTCCCTCTGCCAACATTCCAAAAGGTTGCCCCAGGTATGGAACAGGTAGGACCGGCCAGCTCCTGCGACGTGATTGGCAGGAACTTTCTCAAACAAATGATGAAAAAGCCAGTCTAAGAGGCACAAGTGAAGTGATATCGTGTAGGTACATAAAAAAAATAAAATAAATAAAAACACCCAGAGCCCAAAGTACACAATTTTTGGTTGCCAAAGGTACTTATTAGTACCCAAAGAGTAAATTATTGTGCTTTACGAGCATATGATTATTGTCTAGCTGCTGTTGTTTGTCCTTTGTGTGTTTGTAGAGAACATTCATCATAACATAACATAATGGGAAGAACAGGCCATTCAGCCCAGCAATGCTCTATTTTTTTCCTACCACTCGAGTCACCCTCCTGTCTAAAAGCTCAATAGGATCTGGCAGCTTGTCCAGCCTGGTCTGGAACACCCCCAGTGACCACTTCTTGGCACGACGCCCCAGGTATGACCAGACAGATCACATATTTCTTTCTACACTCACTGCTCTGCTCAACCTGGCCTCAGTCCAGCACCACTCCTCCTGCAGCTGTGGGGAGAGCCAGGGAGTCCCTCCCACTCTCTGTCGCGCAGTTCCAGAGAAAACAAAACTCTGTGTTTGTTTGTTTGTGTGAGCAGAAGCCAGTATCTACGTGGCTGTGCTCAGAATCAGGAAATACCTCCTGCTCTTTCTCACACGGATTCAGAGAAACTTCATTACATTCTGCACTAAAACTAATCTGTGTCACTTTGAGCAGTGAAATGGCTCAGGCTGCAGGTCTTCTGGATCAGGACCAGTTCAGCTGTGCGATCTGTCTGGATCTACTGAAGGATCCGGTGACTATTCCCTGTGGACACAGTTACTGTATGGGCTGTATTAAGGGCTGCTGGAATCACGGTGATCATACTGGTGTCTACAGCTGTCCCCAGTGCAGAGAGACCTTCACCCCAAGGCCTGTTTTAAGAAAAAGCACCATGCTGGCTGAAGTGGTGGAGAAATTGAAGACAGGACTCCAAGTTGCTCCTCCTGCTCACTGTTACACTGGACCTGGAGATGAGAGAGTACTGTGTGATGTCTGCACTGGGAGAAAGCGCAAAGCCATCAAGTCCTGCCTGGTATGTCTGGCCTCTTACTGTGAAACTCACCTGAAGCCTCACTATAAATATCCCCCCTTTAAGAAGCACAAACTGGTCAAAGCCACTGGAAACCTGCAGGAGAATATCTGCTCTCATCATGACAAACTGCTGTTAATTCACTGCTGTACCGATCAGCAGTGCTTCAATCTGCTGTGTGTGATGGATGAACACAGAGATCATGATACAGTCTCAGCTGCAACAAGAAGGAATAAGAAAAAGGTAACAACTTAAAACTGTAACAAAAAATCTTCATGCTTTTTCACAGTGATGTATAATTCTTTGCTTGCATTTTATTTAATTCGTTTTCTACAGTGCCGTTAAAAAGTATTTGCTCCCTTCCCGATTTCCTCTATTACTGCATACGTTTCAGTTCTTCAGATAAAATTTAATTTTCAACAAAGAGAACCCACAAAACACGTTTTTAAAACTACTTATTATTATTTATTATTATTATTATTATTATTATATTAATTTATTTAATGAAAGCTGTGGAAAAGGTCCTTGGTCCCTTAACCTTAAACGGAGTGTGCCACCTTTAGCAGCAACAATCACAACCAATCGCGTCCTGTAAACCAGGAAGTGACACAGCGTTGTAAAAAGGTAGCAATTTAATTCAGCATTAGCTGTGCAATGATGAACGAAATGCAGTGACAGAGCAGGAAGTGAGCCCAAGTCAGCTCTGTGTGACAGCTCTGTTCACCCCTCCTCACCCCTCTATTCACTCCCTGAATGGGAATCAACGTTTAAACTTTCTGCTCATATATAAGACCAGTACACTTCTACGCACTGACCTGCAGGTGTCATTGTGTTCCCTGGTTATTTTCTGTGTGTTCAATTCAAGATTGCATAATTGTTTAACTGAGTTTTTTTTTTATTAATTGAAAGATAGTTTAACTGTAATAGACAAGCTTACCTGCATGTCGTACAATTAAGTGCTTATTTAGCATGTTTAAAAATGTAAAAAAAAAAATTAATTTAACATACAATTTTTTAAAAGTACTCACTCAAGGTGGGTACTGACCAGAGGAGAAGACACCAGCTGGCTGCTGGAAGAGCCATTTCAGGGCTCAGTCAGGGCTCTCCTCCAGTCAGCCAGTGAGGAGCCCAGTGTTGGGCCACTTTCCAGCCCTGTGGGGCTCAATCCCACTGAGCCACACTGTGGGGAACAGGCTGTCTGGGGTCTCAGTAAGAGCTGAGTGAAAGGCCTAGTTAAAATGTACAGCCCTCCTCTCTCTGTGTCTCCTAACAGCGCTCTGCACAGACAGCAGTGGAGGACAGCAAGAGTTGGGCCCCTACGATTGTGTTTTTGTGGCAGACGGATTCTCGCATGAGGAACTACGGAATTGACCTTCAAAAAAAGAATGTCAGCTCATGCGTGGACTTCAAAATGTTTTGTGTATTTTTTTTTGTTTGTCTTTTTTTAGGTTTTTGTATTTGCACACTTTTCGTACCCTTTTAACCTATTACAAAGTGGGGGGGGGGTTGTGCTGAGAACATTGTTCTGAGCAAATAAATTAGCTAACCATCATGTTATAGTGTTAGCCTATAGCATACCCCCAAAATGGCACTGTTTTCTAGCCCTACTTAAGCTCACGTATTTTTAGCACACCATCAAACTTGCAAGTAGCCTGATTGTATAATGTCAGGGCAGTCAGAGTAAACTGTGGTCATGATAATGAAATTTGGCTTGACCCTTTAGAAGAATGGCCACAGCAAATGCATGGCACCTGGTGTCATCCTGGTGTTGACAGGGTGGCCTGTAGCGTAGTGGTTTAGGTAAATGACTGGGACAGGCAAGGTTGATGGTTCGAATCCCAGTGTAGTCACAATCAGATCTGCACAGCCGTTGGGCCGTTGGGCCGTTGGGCCCTTGAGCAAGGCCCTTAACCCTGCATTGCTCCAGGGGAGGATTGTCTCCTGCTTAGTCTTGTCAACTGTATGTCACTCTGGATAAGGCCAAATGCCAATAATGAAGAAGGATAGATCTGTTACAGTGGGTGCTTGATCTCATGAATGCTAAGAGTAATGTCTAAGATGTGCTCCTGGGCATGGATGTGTTTCACCGTTAAAGCTCTCTCTACTTGTCTGGTTTAGTCAGGTGCTCCTGGGCTCCTGAGGAGGAGGCAAGTGGGGGGGAGTTGGGAAGAGAGTTCTTGAATTGAGCCACACCTGTGCTGAGTGTTTTGCCCTATTTAACTCTGTCTAATTCTTTATTTAACACTCTCTATCAAACTCCCTATTCAACACTCTTTACCTAAGTCTCTATTTAACACTCTCTATTTAACTCCTTATTTAACACTCTTTATTTAACGCTCTCTATTTCACTCCCTATTTAACACTCTATCTCTCTCTATTTAACACTTTATCAAACTCTCTAGTTAATACTCTATCTAACTCTATTTAACACTCTCTATTGAACTCTTAATTTAACACTCTATCAAACTCTCTATTTAACACTCTCTATCTAACTCCCTATTTAACACTCACGACTCAACTGTCTTTTTAACTCACTATTATATTTATAACTCTACATTTAACTTTCTATTTCACTTTCTGATTTTTCTACTTAACTCTCTTCCACTCTCACCTTGACTTCCAGACCTTATGCTTTCCTTTATTCTGTTGGTGCTTGGTTTAACTGAATACATGAATGTTTGCACTTTAATATCCTCATGTGATCTCCCTCTCTTTCCATTGCCTTACGAGTCAGGTTGTGGCATTACAGATTCAATCCTACACACACACCATTCAATCATACACACTCTCACACATACCATCCACTCATGCACTCACACACACACTAACACACACACCATCCACTCACACACTCATACCTACACACACACCATTCACTCAGGTAAATTATATTTAATTTCACTGTTCTGTGGTAATGGAGGTGGCGCGGATGGTGCAGTGCATAGCACTGCCGCCTCACAGCAAGGAGGTCCTGGGTTCAAATCCCGGTCGGCTGGGGCCTTTCTGTGTGGAGTTTGCATGTTCTCCCTGTGTCTGCGTGGGTTTCCTCCCACAGTCCAAAGACATGCAGGTTAGGCTGATTGGAGAGTCTAAATTGCCTGTGGGTATGAGTGTGTGAGTGAATGGTGTGTGTGCCCTGCAATGGACTGGTGACCTGTCCAGGGTGTATTCCTGCAATGTATGCTGGGATAGGCTCCAGCCCCCGTGCGACCCTGTTCAGGATAAGCGGGTTAAGATAATGGATGGATGGATGTTGCATTTTATGTGCCTCAGCTGTGCTATGCTGATCAAGTGTACGCACTTTCCTTTATTCTGTCAGCACTTCATATAATTAAACATTGGATTCCTTATTTGGTTATTAAAAACATTGAAATATAGCGTTGGCATTATTATATATACACACATTTCAAGATATTTTGTGAATGAGGTGGGCTTCAAGAGGCCTGAGTAGTGGAATGGAAAAAAAAATAAAAAATGGCTTCAAAGGATAAAAACTGAGATGATCTTTACTGAGATGATCTGCTCCATTGAGAGAAGGTGCTCTGAGGTCAAAGAGCTGATCAGAGATCAGGAGATGGCTGAAGTGAGTCGGGCTGGAGCGACTGGAGCAGGAGATTGCTGAGCTGAGGAGGAGAGACGCTGAGCTGGAGCAGCTTTCACACACAGAGGATCACATCCATTTCCTCCAGGTAACATCACTGGCTCTCTGAAGTGAGAGGAACTGGCAAGCTGTTGCCTTGCTTTGGGTTGAGACTGCAGTTCCCCCGTGTGGAACCTACATGGGTTTCAAATGACATATTTCTCCTTTATGGAGCAAAATCTTTTGTCATTTGTCACATTTTTATTCCACCCAACACAAATTAAATCCATCTGAAAACACTTTTCAATTCATCTCAGTGTAGACATTATGCTCAATCCTCATCCTCAAATGTCTCCCTCTCCCTCCTTTTCTCCATCGCTCTCTCCCTCCTTTTCTCCCTCTCTCTCTCGCCCTGTCCCTGCACTGAAAGACATACACAGTCAGAAACAGCATCCCTGCTACAGTGTACACGTAAAAGCTCCCAAACCCCCCAACTCTGCCCCAGCTGAAAAACCCAGGCCTCTTGTCGCCCTCATAACAGGTTAAGTGAGCACAGCTGCCATAACTGCAATGGACCACAGCTGTGGGCAGGCCGGCATGAAGGTTCCCTACCTGGCTCCACAGCAGCTGTTCTCTGAGAAGCCCGTGCAGATTTGCTGAACAGAGGCCCTGGATCTGGGGCAACTGACAGGAATGAAGCAGCAACAGGCCAGCGTTGGCTTTTTTTCTCCAGAGTTTACACAAACCTGCTGAAACTACATCCCGCTCCTCAAAACTACAGACACTGAAGACAAAACTGCAACGACAGAAATCTGTGCAATATGAAACGCAAAAAGGCTTAAAACTGCAGGATTCTTCTCCCCTCTTGATGAGAGATGGCAACCAATTCACAAGCGCTAATGAAAAGATTAATTAATGGAATCAGTCTGAATGGTTATTAACCACTGGTGTAATTAATGGAATCAGTCTGTGGTAGAAAATTGTGTGAATAATTTTGGAAAAGTGTTGAGACTGAAATCTGTGTGGAAGTGTGGGGGACAAAAGGGAAATGAACTTAAAGTGCATACAGACAGTGCAGTGGTTAGCACTGCTGCCTCACAGCAAGGAGGTCCTGGGTTTGGATCCCCGTCGGCCGGGCCTCCCTGTGTGGAACTTGCATGTTCTCCCCGTGTTTGCATGGGTTTCCTCTGAATTAATTACTCTCAAAGGACACGCAAAGTCAGTGACATGTCACACCTGCACTAATAGCCCCCCCTAGTGGAGAATCTTCAACCTGCGGTTCATGAAGTGCTTCGTATATAAAACTACTTATATTAGTTAAATATTAGATCATATTAACTAATCATGTTTATATTACCTATTCTCTGATGCCATCATTGTTCAGAAACAATCAGAAATTCACATGAATGCACCTGTCCTCAATCATAACCTCCATCAGATTCCTGTGAACTCACACATCTGGGAACAGAGTCTTAGAGCTTGTCACGCATTGAAACACTTTTATTTCCTCCATGAGTGCAAGTGAACAATTATACAGTTGAAGATGAACTGAGTCAAACACATGATAATACAGTCCTCATCGAATAAAACAATTGCCATTTTGATGCTACTCGTGAACCATTTTTCAATCAAATTAATCTTTAGGTTCTAAACCCAAACTTTAGTCATTCTACAGAGAATCTGCACATCACTGAAAAAAAACACGCTCAGGAATTTAGTCTTTTTAAAAGTCTAACATATAGAAAATTACCTTATAAATTCAGGTTATGAAAACACAAATAAACTCATAAGAATGCTTGCTACTGCCTTTAACACTGCGAACATGAAGAATGAAGGTTTATGAAAGAATACAGGATTTTTGCATTTAATTTAATTACATGAATTTGAATTCCATCATTAAATTTCAGTTTTATAAAATATCTTGTGTTTCCCTTTTTTATCACCACTGGCTTTGATTTTCTCTCACTCATCCCAGATCACTGAGTTTTACAGAGGATCCATGACTATAAATCCCAAACCCAGGGTAGAGGGGCTGAGTGAATGTGGTCTGGACTCTGTGCAGGAGGGTCATGGTGTCAGAGACGCTGTAGAAGGACAGAGTTCCTGCCCTGTGATCCAGGTACACTCCTATTCTGGAGGTAGAGGGAACAGGAATTTCAGTGCTCTCTTTATTGTGCCAGAAATAGTGACTGGAGGGAGTGGACAATCTCCAGGACTTGTTATTAAATCCCAAACGAGAGTCATCACCCTTTCCTTTCCTGCTGATGTCTTTATATGACACTGCTATATGAACCACACCATCTCCACTCCACTCAGCCTCCCAGTAACAGCGTCCAGACAGACCCTCTCTGCACAGCACCTGTAACCAGTAGTCAAATCTTTCTGGATGATCAGGGTATGACTGGATCTCTCTCACACGGGTCACCTCTCTGTTCCCCTCAGACAGACGGAACAGGTTATACGCTGTGTTGGGGTCCAGTGTGAGCTGACAGGAATCTGATGGAGGAGAAGGATGAGATGTTACATGAGGACAGGTCCATCAGTAATTCCCTGTTTTTGCCAAGACTATACAGAGTGATTTAAGTTTCTGTTCATCTCCATGTTGGTGTGATTGTGTGTTTCTGATCGTTTCAGTGGAAACAGACCCTTGTAATGACAATATTTTTCAATGAGTAGGATATTTTTAATTTTTGTTATACAGTACTTTTAAAATGTCATTTTATTTATTCAGACTGATTGTGTGTGTGTGTGTGTGTGTTTATCTCAGCTGAGAGTTTCAGAGTGAGCACTCACACTGTAAGAAATCCTCTCTGGTCCTGGGCTCTGCAGATGGAACTTCTTTCACTGCAGGGACAGAGAGAGAGAAAAGAACAAAAATAAAGTTATGGGAATAGGGAATTCTGGGTTTCAAATACTATTGAGTGCTGACAGTTTAACAGACAATAACTGTATATTCATTCAATTTGATCTGCCCTTTGCATGGATAAAAACAGTCAAAGAAGGATTTTGCACAACCTGATTCCGAGATTTTGACCAGTTCCACCTTGAAGACGTCCTCCAGTCGCTCTTTCAGCTCAGAGACAGATTTCCTCACAGCCTCAAAAGAGACGTGTGGACTGACAGTGATGCTGGGTAAGTCTCCAGGTCCAGGAGGGGCACAGACAGACTGACAGCTCTGCAGACAGACAGACAAAGAACAGTCTCAGTCAATATTCCTTTGCAGGTGCCAGGAGCAGATCTTTGTAAATGACACACCTCACCCTGTATGTACAGTGTACATAGTGCAGACTGTCAGAGAGCCAGTGATGTTACCTGGAGGAAATGGATGTGATCCTCTGTGTGTGAAAGCTGCTCCAGCTCAGTGTCTCTCCTCCTCAGCTCAGCAATCTCCTGCTCCAGTCGCTCCAGGAGTCCTTCAGCCCGACTCACTTCAGCCTTCTCCTGATCTCTGATCAGCTCTTTCACCTCAGAGCACCTTCTCTCAATGGAGCGGATCATCTCAGTAAAGATCCTCTCACTGTCCTCCACTGCTGCCTGTGCAGAGCTCTGTTAGGAGACACAGAGAGAGGAGGGCTGTACATTTTAACTAGGCCTTTCACTCAGCTCTTACTGGGACCCCAGACAGCCTGTTCCCCACAGTGTGGCTCAGTGGGATTGAGCCCCACAGGGCTGGAAAGTGGCCCAACACTGGGCTCCTCACTGGCTGACTGGAGGAGAGCCCTGACTGATCCCTGAAATGGCTCTTCCAGCAGCCAGCTGTTGTCTTCTCCTCTGGTCAGTACCCACCTTGAGTGACTGCACAGCCTGTCTCAGATCCTGCAGCTCCTTCTCTCTCTCCTGGATTCCCTGCTGGAATTCACTCTGGAATTCACCCAGCTGCTTCTGTGGACAGATTATGTTTTCAGATTTCATAAATCATTACAGTGTCAAACCTTTCAGCTTTTCATATTCAAAAAATAAATTAAATAATGTGTGTAAACAGAGCTGGGCTTATGGGTAAAGCTTATAATGGTGAACTGCCTGACCTAAGCATATTTTGAACAATTTTCCGGATTTTAACTCATAAGTTTAGTCTGCCTTTTCCTTCAAGCCATGGCTAATTGTTTCAGAACAGGTTCATCGCTATGAATGATCCATCAAACAGTTTGCGTGTGTGTGTGTGTGTGTGTGTGTGAAAAAAAAAAAAAGTAATTGCTTGTATTGTATAAGCCAACATATGCTGTAGCGTAGTGGTTAAGGTAAATGACTGGGACACGCAAGGTCAGTGGTTCTAATCCCGGTGTAGCCACGATAAGATCTGCACAGCCGTTGGGCCCTTGAGCAAAGCCTGCATTTGTTGAATCATGTCATCATGTTTAAATCTAAACACAAAAAGAAAAAATCTGGCAGGTCTGTGTAGACTTGTACTGGCCATTTAAGCAAAGGTTGATTCCCTTTCAGGGAGTGAATAAGGGGGTGAGGGGGGTGAACAGAGCTGTCACACAGAGCTGACTTGGGTTCACTTCCTGCTCCTACTGCTTTATCACTGTGGACTTCAGACCTGTAAATGACTTTACTGTTGGTGAAATGTTTTCAGTGAAGACTCATGAAACACCTTTCAAGTGAATATGTTAAAATTGTTTGTTTTATTTTTACCATAGACACTCACCAAGCACTTCACCAGGAACATTTTTACTTTATCACACCTACTTTATGCGATGATCTAATCAGCCAATTGTGTGGCAGCAGTGCAATGCATACAATCTTGTAGATACGGGTCAGGAGCTTCACTTAATTTTCACATCAACCATCAGAATGGGGGAAAACATAAATAATTTGACCGTGGAATGATTGTTGTTGGCAGACAGGGTGATTTAAGTATCTCTAAACTGCTGATCTCCTGGGACTTTCACACACACTAGTGTCTAGAGTTTGAAAAGAATGCTGCAAAAAACTAAATTCTGCAGACAGAAATGCCTTGTCAATGAGACGTCAGCGAGAAGGGCCAGACTGGTCAAAGCTGACAGTAAGGTGACAATAACACAAATAACCACACATTACAACAGAGGTATGCAGAAGGGCATCTCTGCACACAGTTCATCATAACTCTAAGTAGATAGGCTACAGCAGTAGAAGTCTAAAAACTAAGTCTAATAAATACCTAATAAAGTGCTCACTGAGTGAAGGCTACAACATAATGATGTGATTTGTTTTAAATCACGGAAATCCCACTGTTCCCAGTTTACTCAGTTCCTCCACCATTATAGCACTAGCAGAGCTGCCAGTGAAGAGATCCAGTCCTTACCTGTTTCTCAGTCCTTTCTGCTGCAGCTGAGACTGTATCATGGCCTCTGTGTTCATCCATTGTACACAGATAACAGATACATTGCTGATCAGTACGACAGTAAATCTCCAACAGTTTTTTATGCTGACGGCAAATATTGTCCTGCAGGTGTCCAGTAGCATTGATGACAATATGTGCGTTTCCTGGGTGAAGCTCATTGTGAAGTTTGAGGTGAGTTTCACAGTAAGAGGCCAGACACACCAGACAGGACTTGATGGCTTTGCGCTTTCTCCCAGTGCAGATATCACATGCCACGTCTCCAGGTCCAGCGTAACAGTGAGCAGGAGGAGCAGCTTGGAGTCCTGTCTTCTTCAGTTTCTCCACCACTTCAGCCAGCATGGTGTTTTTTCTTAAAACAGGCCTTGGGGTGAAGGTCTCTCTGCACTGGGGACAGCTGTAGACACCAGTATGATCATCCTGATCCCAGCAGCCCTTAATACAGCCAATACAGTAACTGTGTCCACAGGGAATAGTCATCGGATCCTTCAGTAGATCCAGACAGATCGAACAGCTCAACTGGTCCTGATCCAGTAAACCTCCACCTTCAGCCATTTCACTCCTTGGTACTGCCCACAGCTGCAGGCGTGTTGAATTGATCTGTGTCGCGACGAAGAAAAATAGCCTGACAGTCAAACCCCAGGGTAATGCTCTTGGGTTTCCTGCGTTTCCCGATAACGGTGTCTCTTAGCGTTTTACGAAGACTCGAAAGGTATACCTTACTAAAGTCGTTTTATAGCTTAAAGTGACAGTGATTAGATATCGTGTAGTTTCTCTGAATCTGCGTAAGAAAGTGCAGGAGGTATTTCCTGATTCTGAGCTATATTCTGCTATTTTACTGCGCGCACTGACATGGAGAGTTAAGTTTCGTTTTCTCTGAAACTGCGTGACGGCCGCCGGGCGCGCTTGGGACCCGGCACGGCCGCGCGCGCGCCGCCGATAGTACTTAACTTCCCTTAACTTTTCCCATTCATTCTCAACGGAAGTTCTTAACACTTCGGATGTAATATATTATTGGCCGCACGTTGATATCGCGGCGCTGTTCCGAGCTAAATGAATAACGTCTTTTCCGTGCGGATTCCTTCACGATACGATTCATTTCCATGGGCGCCGACGCACGTTTCGGTAAGTCTATCTCAATAATGACAAAATTGCCAATAGATCCAGACAGATCGAAAAGCTGAACTGGTCCTGATCCAGTAAACCTCCACCTTCAGCCATTTCTCTGCTCAGACTGACACAGACTAGTTTCTCTGAAACTGCATGACAGAGAGTGGGAGGGACTCCCTGGTTCTGCCCATAGCTCAGGAGGTGTGGCGTTGGATCATATGATTATAATCACATCTATGTTATGGTTTGTTGCTACTGGAAGTGGCTCAGCACTTGAGCCTCGACTCAAGGCCTGGCGTGAGGAGGACAAGGGACCTCTATCTGCACCTCCTGTTCCACTCTACACCTCCTCTATCTGCACCTCCTGTTCCACTCTACACCTCCTCTATCTGCACCTCCTGTTCCACTCTACACCTCCTCTATCTGCACCTCCTGTTCCACTCTACACCTCCTCTATCTGCACCTCCTGCTCCACTATACACCTCCTCTATCTGCGTCTACGTGTGACGTCACTAGCTCCATCGACCTTTCTTCGCTCCATGCAGTGACTGCTTGACTGCGTTATGAGAGAAAATAGTGTTCTTTATGAATAAAACAATGCAGGAATACTTAAAAATATTGCATTCATCACGACCGGTGGGAACTTATTAATATAATTTAAAACTTACAAACTAAATTATCCAACCGTATATACATCATTTTCACCAAATTACATATAGTACAGTTTGTGATATCAGATTGCGGTATCACACGTCCTCCCGCTACACCACCTAGCAATACTTCTTTGGCATGTCATGTTTTATTCACGTTACTTTAATATGTTTGTCATGGTGCCTTAAATGACTTTGCAATCAGGGTTGATTTGCCAGAAGCACCATCACATTACTGGTGTAATTAACTATTATCTCTGATTACCTGACGTTTTCAATAAAAGCGCACCAACAAGCAAAACACGAAAACAACATAAGCTATGCCGGAAAATGTTCAATGAAGTGCAACATGCATCCTTCGTAATGTACAATTTTATTCTTTGCATGAAAACAGTCCCTTTAAAGTGGTATTTTAGTTATATTATTAGCCAACTACAGCTGTAGAATTATTTGTGTAGACATTGCTGAACAGATTGAGTTGTAACTAAGAGCAACAGCTGATTTTGTAACAGTGGTGCCCACTAGCGGAGTGAGTTCACAACGTCGATAAGGTATAGCTAAGAGTGGTCCAGACCAACCTAACGAAAGTACGACGTACAGAAGGTGTACTTAGCTCAGTACATTTCGGGAAACACGCTGAAACTTATGAACGACGTAGCATTAAGAAGGCTTCGGGAAACGCAGCACCGAACAAATAATACAATTGTTCATAAATCGTTGTCGGTGGCTGTTTGGGTTGCCCTATTTCAAATTTGCTGCAGCAGAAAGGACTGAGAATCAGGTATGCACTGGCAGCTCTGATACTGAATATAATGGGAGAGGAAGATGGGAGATGCAAAGTTCCATCTGTGTTATATGTGGTAAACTAAATTAGTATAATTAATGTAAAGCCTAAATCTAAAGTGCTTCACTTATAAGACCAGTAAGTTTTAGACAATAACTTGCATGATCTTGAATACATTAATAGTCATTATTGGGGCAGCCTGCAGCCAACTAGCTAAGGTACATAACTGGGACCCGGAAGGTTGGTGGTTGAAGCCCCAGTGTAGCCACAATGAGATCCGCACAGCCGTTGGGCCCTTGAGCAAGGCCCCTAACCCTGCATCGCTCCAGGGGAGGATTGTCTCCTGCTTAGTCTAATCATCTGCACGTTGCTCTGGATAAGAGCCTCTGCCTGCCAAATGCCCTAAATGTAATTTTACAGTGAGAACGTCACACCAAAAGTCAAACATGGTGATGGTAGTGTGATGGCGTGGGGACGCTTTGTTACCTGGGTAATTTGCCATTGTTGAAGGGGCCACGAATTCTGCTCTGGACCGGAAAATTAGTAAGCAGAATGTCTGGTCATCTGTCCATGAACTGAAGTGTAATTGGGAAATGTAACAAGAGGCTAATCCAAAACGCAACAGTAATTCCACATCAAATTGACTGAAAAAGAGTCGTAGTGGTGTAGTAGAGCCTGAAAAACAGAACCAGTTCATGTTCAAAAACCTACCAATTAGTAGTATTATTAAAGCGGAAGAATGGTTAACATTCCTCCACCGCGAAAAGACTGATATCAATATCAAAGTGTTTGGTTCCAATTATTGCAGCTATGTTGTGAAACCAGTTGTAAAATTGAAGGGGGCAATTACATTTTCACAGGGGTGACATGGACGTTTGATAAGTTTTTTCATTAAAGCAATGAAACAATATACTTTGTCTTAAGAGCTGAAACCATTCAGCGTGATGAATATGCAAACATTGAGGAAATCAGATAGGGGCCAAATACATTTTCACTGCACTGTGTGGACAGTTTGTAGCTGAATAATTGGACAGGAGCATGAGGGTGAGACGGCAGATCATGAGGGGCATTATTTATATGGTTCAAATCGGGACACAGTATTGATTTGCAATATTTATACAACGCTTTGTTGAAAGGAGGAAGTGTCACTAATGCTCAATTTTGTTGCGCTTCCACACGCTTGTCACAAACCTGCTACAGGCAGTTCAAAAGTGCACTTGTGGTGAGGGCAGGTGGATAAACCACAGATGTCAGCAAGACAGAACTTACACGTCTTGTACACTCTACTTCCTCTGAAGAACCGAAAGGGACAGCCAAGAGCCTATTGGCCAGCCTGTAGCCTAGTGGCTAAGGTGCCTGTAGCCTAGTGGCTGAGGTGCCTGTAGCCTTGTGGCTGAGGTGCCAGACTGGGTGAAGTTAGGTGTGAAATGTTGCTTCAAGCCCAAGTGTAGCCACAATAAGATATGTGCCACTTTCAGGCCCTTGAACAAGGCCCTTAATACCACATTTCTCCACAGGGGATTGCTTCCTGCTTAGTCTAATCAAGCAACTGCAATCATTGTGGTTAAAAGTATCAGCTAAATTAACTGTACTACTTTTATCTTCTTCTTTATCTCTTCATGAACACAACCAGCAAAAGCATACACTCATATTACACTTCAAAACACAGTTCTACACATCTACCAACACTGGGGTCAGAGAGGACAATTTTCACAGTTCCACACCTGTACCAGCACTGGGGTCAGAAGAGCACATTTACGCAGTCCTGAGAGATGCCAAGAAGTGACATTTACACAGTCCTGAGAGAAGCCAAGAAGTGTGTGGAGATTTCTTCTTTGGGGAAATTTTGCGAGGACTGTAATATGCAACATTGGACAGCGGACTCAACATCTCTTCATGTGAAAAAATCTGACCCGGGAATATGAAGCATTTACTCGGTGCCGTTGTCCAGGTAACCCTTCTTTGTGATACAGTCCACCTGGACGAATTTGACGGACAATGAAAAAATGTTTCATTGGATAAAGCAAAATATGTGTTATACCTAGTTTTTTAACATTTATTTTTCTATTAGAAAAATCCTAAACAATATAGGTGCAACAAATTGAAGTAAAACACTTTACAGTCATCCTGACCAACTATTGTGAAACAATGAGTATATTAATAAAGTAAAGCAAATACGTGCACGAGGATGCGAGGCGTATTGTTTTATACAGTGCAAAGAGTGAGATAATAAAGATACTTATATAACACCTTGTTTAAAAGAGTAAGTGTCATTGTAACGTTTCCGCTGTTTAAATTCCCGTGTCTTGAAATCGTACGCACTTTTCGTATTGTTTTTTGTGTGTGCTGAATCCTCGACTCGCTCGTGATATAATGTTAAATGCATATTTCTCAAAGTCAAATTTAGTTTTCCTTTCATGTTCCGTTCCTTCAGAATTATCCGGTTAGCTAACTAACCGACTGTGTAGGGCTGCGTTCCGGACGGACAACGGTTGATTCGCTTTCATAAAGGTACTGCATCAGAAATCCGTTTATTTAACTGTGAAATTGTATGTGGCTGCGGATGGGGCGATTTTTGTACGTTATGCCTCCGCTTATATCGCATTAAGTCATTCGTTGCAGTTGGCTACAGTCGTGAAAAGTTCAGAGTGAACTGTAGGAAAGCGTGGAAAAACGGTTTCCATCTTGAAGGCTAGGATTGAGATCATTATTAAGGTATCGTTGATGACCAAGTATCATTTAAAAAGTGCTAAATCTAAAACATTTCGTCTACCCCTGGCTTAGTTTTATACATGGCTGTACATATCACTGTAGCTTCCCATGGTGAAATGGTTTAGATTAATGTGCAGTTTGCAGCTACGGCCGGCGCCTAAAGAGATATCAGGTCAAAATGTGTCTTACAAAATTAAATCATTTAGACTTCAGCGACGTATCCTTGGTGAGGGTAGAACGAAGGTGCATGTTTACCCTGTAGATTTGAAGGCTCAGAACTTGCGGACCCAAAATATATTTTTAAAATATAATTTAAGGTAAAAGAAGTAAGTATGTAAGTAAGTATATCTAACTCTGGAAGCTGCAGCACTCTGGACAGCCAGTAGGGGGCAGAGTGGTGGTGGTGTGTCACTCTGAAGTGTGACTCCGGCTCTAACGCAGATACATCTTTATACACAGGTTTTGTCTCTTGGAAACTGTGATGGGTGTAGACGATACCGCCGGCAGACCCCTCCAATGGCTTGTCCTTTTTGCCTCGATACTGTAAGTAATTTGGCGCTGTTCCCACTGCTAATCTCATTACATTTGCATTTATTCTGTTAGTTTGACAAGATTATCAACTCAGACAAGACTGTTTATCTTTTCTCACTTGTCCCGCTGTGCTATTATATGGTCGATAGAAGAATACGTGACAAACTGTCTAGTTTTGCTTTCATGGGGAATTAGACAGTTATTTAAATAACGGACAAAGCAGGCAAGACATTTGTTAACAGTCAGAAACTGAACAGTGCTGCGTTGCTCATCCCTTTGCAGAAGAGCGGTGTTATTGAGCCTGCAGATTGGGCTATTTTGCAGTGTGCTTTTGACTGGGATGCCATATTGTTCAATATTGTACTGTATATGCGGGTATACCACTTTTGCACATATATTTGTATATAGTACTGTGCAAAAGTCTTAGGCACCTGTTTAAAATTATGTATAGATAAGATTCTTTCAAAAAGAAATCAATGAAAGGTCCTAAATTAACTTATATATTTTACTTTACATTTTAGTAATTTGGCATAAAAGTTAAAAACTGAATCAAATCAATATTTTTTGTGACCAACCTTCGGTGTTAAAACTGCATAACTTCTCTGAGATAGCCAACGCTGTCCTGCACTTCTATAAGACAATCAGCGGGGAGGTTGTTCGAAGCATGTTGGAGAAGTTGCCACAGGTCTTCTGCAGACTTTGGTTGGCTCCTTGCTTCTGATCTCAGACAGCCTTGATCAAGTTTTGATGTAAAGAGTAGTCAATTGCTTACAGTAATGTTACTTTTTTAAATTAAATACAAAAATGTCTCTGTAAAAGTAAATCTTTTGGAAAATGAATATTTGGAAGTCTCAAATGTGTTCTTTTATACTAACACACACAAAAAAAACGCACATTATATATATATATATATATATATATATATATATATATATATATAGGGTGCCTAAGACTTCTGCACAGTACTGTAGTTAAACTTATCTAGTATATCGTTTGTTACATGTATATAGTTTAATATTTGTATAGTTAAGCTAATTGTATATGGTTTCTTACTTGTATATAGTTTCATATTTGGCACAGTTTTGTTTTTAAATTTTGGCCTGCTAATGGGACCAGTTTCACAGTCACAGATGAAATCTTGTCCTTAATTAAATTCTAATTAGAATGGAAATTCTCCATATAAAACTGAATTTGGTCCAGGACTATACTTGTGTGTCTGTGAAACGGGCCCATCATGATATGAATATTTAATTATTTCTGTGATATATGACACTGTTTTGGTTGTTTTCTGATGCAAGACCCTGGAGTGACAGAAATGATTAAAAAGCCTTGGAACACATATGTTGGCTTATATAATACAAACAATTACTACTTTTTTTTTTTCTTTCATTGTTCTTCACACACACACACACACACAGGTGAGTAGGCAGTTCACCCTTATAAGCTTTGCCCATAAGGCCAGCTCTGTTTACACACAAACACATTATTTAATTTATGTTTTGAATATGAATAGCCGAAAGGTTTGACACTAATGATTTATGAAATCTGAAAACATAATCTGTCCACAGAAGCAGCTGGGGGCGACACAGAGAATATTCCAACAGAGAATCCAGGAGAGAGAGAAGGAGCTGCAGGATCTGAGACAGGCTGTGCAGTCACTCAAGGTGGGTACTGACCAGAGGAGAAGACAACAGCTGGCTGCTGGAAGAGCCATTTCAGGGCTCAGTCAGGGCTCTCCTCCAATCAGCCAGTGAGGAGCCCAGTGTTGGGCCACTTTCCAGCCCTGTGGGGCTCAATCCCACTGAACTACACTGTGGGGAACAGGCTGTCTGGGGTCCCAGTAAGAGCTGAGTGAAAGGCCCAGTTAAAATGTACAGCCCTCCTCGCTCTGTGTCTCCTAACAGAGCTCTGCACAGGCAGCAGTGGAGGACAGTGAGAGGATCTTTACTGAGATGATCCGCTCCATTGAGAGAAGGTGCTCTGAGGTGAAAGAGCTGATCAGAGATCAGGAGAAGGCTGAAGTGAGTCGGGCTGAAGGACTCCTGGAGCGACTGGAGCAGGAGATTGCTGAGCTGAGGAGGAGAGACGCTGAGCTGGAGCAGCTTTCACACACAGAGGATCACATCCATTTCCTCCAGGTAACATCACTGGCTCTCTGACAGTCTGCACATGTACACTGTACATACATGGTGAGGTGTGTTCCTCATTTACAAAGATCTGCTCCTGGTATCTGCACAGGAATCTGTACTGAGACTGTCCTCTGTCTGTCTGTCTGTCTGCAGAGCTGTCAGTCTTTCTGTGTCTGTGTCTGTCTGTCTGCAGAGCTGTCAGTCTCTCTGTGCCCCTCCTGGACCTGGAGACTTACCCAGCATCACTGTCAGTCCACACATCTCTTTTGAGGCTGTGAGGAAATATGTCTCTGTACTGAAAGAGCGACTGGAGAATGTCTTCAAGGTGGAACTGGTCACAATTTCTGAATCAGGTTGGTAAAGTTTCCAGTTTTATTCAAAAATTCAGTGGTCAGGTACAGTGGAGTTGTAATATGTTAGATTATAAAATAATATTTTATTAAGTATAATAGAATATTTGAAATCCATCTTGGTGTAGACATTATCCTCATTGTTTTAATCTCTTCTGTTATTTTACTGCCATTTGTCGAGAGCAGACTAATGAAATGCAAGAAAACATTGGGCCGTTGGGCCCATGAGCAAGGCCCTTAACCCTGCACTGCTCCAGGGGAGGACTGCTAAGAGCATCAGCCAAATGCCAATAATGTAATAATGTAAAATGGTTCCTTCATCCTTCTCACCGATTTCCCTTTCTCATGTAAAAATGTGCACACCCCTCAAATTTACCCTTGCACAAAAATGTCAGTGCTGCTCTGCTCTTTTAATGCATTCACATACAATCCAAACACAGAGTGTTTGCGTGCGTTCTAACAGTTTTTTGAAAGCAAACAAAATCTATGTGAGAGAAGTAGTATTCTCGCGTTTAATTTGAGACACTAACTCTGGCAGTAAAATAAATCTCAACATTTTGGGCTCACCTCTCTCTCTCTCTCTCTCTCTCTCTCTCTCTCTCTCTCTCTCTCTCTCTCTCTCTCTCTCTCTCTCTGTCTGTCTCTCTCTCTCTCTCTCTCTCCCCCTCTCCCCCTCTCCCTCTCTCCCTCCCTCCAGTGAAAGAAGTCCATACTGTAGAGCCCAGGACCAGAGAGGATTTCTTCCTAGGAAGGGCTGCAATGGTTGAGGCTATAAGTATGCAAACCAGTTTTTGGGAACAATCACTTTTTAACAGAGGTAACATGGGTGTTATAATAATTTTTAAATCTGCTTTTTGTTTACTCTGATTACCTTTGTCTAAAATTTCATTTTGTCGAAAGACCTGACATTCAATTTGACAAATATGCAATAATAGCAGGAGGCAGAAACCATTCCCTTTAGACTAATTATTCATCTTGCCTGGTTTTCAATCATTTTCCTTGATTAGTTTGTCAATGATCTGAATAATCCATTGGCAGGTAAAACACGCATCTTATTTCTTAACGCCATATTTGGAAGATAAAGTAATAATTTCAATTTAGAAAAATGTTTTACTCACTACCCAGTAAGCACCCTTCGTCCTACGACATCTGCATGATGTAATTCAATTAAACGTTAAGACGAAAAACATTTAACTACGCTGATAACTACCAAGTGCAGAAAACAAAGAGCTACATGTATCCTACATTTTGTGAAACATTGATTGAAATGTGCACAATGTTTGCGCAATTAGCCGAAGAGTTTTATTTCACATTTTACCCAATTGAGGAGAACTGGGTACACCTGATGGTGTTCAGTACTTTATGAATTAACCCTATAGCTGATCAAGGAAAATTATTTAAAACAAATTTAAACCAATCATTATTTTAAGGGGATGTTTTCTGCAGGGCAGCATGGATGGTGCAGTGGGTAGCACTGATCCAAAGACTCGTAAGGAAGTCCACACACACACACACACACACAAATGCACACATACACACACACACATGAATATTTGAAACCCAGAATTCCTCATTCCCATAACTTTATTTTTGTCCTTTTCTCTCTCTTCTTCTGTAGAGCCCAGGACCAGAGAGGATTTCTTCCAGTGTGTGTTCACTCTGAAACTCTCAGCTGACACACACACATTCCAATTATTTAGCTGATGCTTTTATGCACAGCAACTTGTGGTTGATTAGACTAAGCGACATGGCTCAGGCATCCCCCGAAGTGTCCCTGAGCAAGACACCTAACCCCCAAATGCTGCTGACGAGTTGGTCGGTGTCCTGCATGGCAACCAATCGCCGTCAGTGTGTGAGTGTGTGTATGAATGGGTGAATGAGAAGCATCAATTGTACAGCGCTTTGGATGAAGGCGCTTTAAAAATGCCAACCATTTACCATTTTCTAAGCATGAGGCAATCCTGGAGCAATGTGGGATTTGAGGCCTTTCTGTGTGGAGTTTGCATGTTCTCCCCCTGTCTGCGTGGGTTTCCTCTGGGTACGTCGGTTTCCTCCCACAGTCTAAAGACACTTTGGTTAGGCTGATTGGAGAGTCTAAATTGCCTGTGGGTATGAGTGTGTGAGTGAATGGTGTGTGTGCCCTGCAATGGACTGGTGACCTGTCCAGGGTGTATTCCTGCCTTTTGCCCAATGTCTGCTGGGATAGGCTCCAGCCCCCCTGTGACCCTGTTCAGGATAAGCGGGTTAAGATAAGGGATGGATGGATGGATGGATGGATGTTTTCTGCCTCCTCACTCCTCATCTTATCCTTCTTCTCCATCAGATTTCTGTCAGCTCACACTGGACCCCAACACAGTGAATGAACACCTCCGTCTGTCTGAGGGGTACAGGGTGGTGACCTCTAAGGGAGATATCCAGTTTTATCCTGATCATCCAGAGAGATTTGACTGCCAGGATCAAGATCCCAGACACCCCAGTCTGGCCCAGTACCGCAGAGCAAACCGTTACCACTCTAATGCTCATTACATGTCTCAAAGTTTTAAGAAGATGCAGCCACGTACTATTGATGCACAGAGATTCAAAATGTATAACCAGGTGCTGTGCAGAGAGGGTCTGTCTGAACGCTGTTACTGGGAGGCTGAGTGGAGTGGGAATGACTATGTCTCTATTGCAGTGGCATATAAAGAGATCAGCAGGAAAGGGCAGGATAATGCTTGTGTTCTGGGAGGTAATAACAAGTCCTGGGCTTTGCGCTGCTCTCCCTCCAGTCGCAATTTCAGTCACAATAATAAACTCATTGAAATCCCTGTCCCTCCCTCCAGAATAGGAGTGTACCTGGATCACAGGGCAGGAACTCTGTCCTTCTACAGCGTCTCTGACACAATGATCCTCCTGCGCAGGGTCCAGACCACGTTCACTCAGCCCCTCTATCCTGGGTTTGGTTTGGGTCTTCAATCCTCGATAAGACTGTGTGATCTGTGATGAGTCAGAAATTCACTCAGCCCCTCTACCCTGGGTTTGGGGTTGGTGTTGGATGTTCTGTAAAACTGGAAAACAGGCGCGGGAGGTGAAAAGGGAGGTTTTTTCAGTTGATTATTCCTTGTACATTGGTCTTCCATGGTCCGCCTGGTCGCTTGCTATCGCTGAGCTCACCATTTTGCCTCTGATGGTTTTCACGTAATGCTTTACCTTACATTACAGTTGATTAGACTAAGCAGGAGACGATCCTTTTGTAGCGATGCAGGGTTAAGGGCCTTGCTCAAGGGCCCAACGGCTGTGCGGATCTTATTGTGGCTGCACCGGGATTAGAACCACCGACCTTGCGTGTCCCAGTCGTTTACCTTAACCACTACGCTACAGGCCACCCCAGCTTTACTGGCACCGATACGTCTCTGGCGGCTCCTGCTGAAAATTTCACACCATAACTCTCCACCTAGTTCTTTTATGTTTCCTGTGTACGAGTTAATGATACCAAGACACTTGATCTGCCAATTACTTTTGGTCACCAAAAATGGGGAAGCTATGTATAAAAAGGGCTGCGTGTATAAAAAAATTCCTAAATTCCTACAGTATCACCCAATAGGGATGAAAACAAATACCTTCCAATTAATGCTGACAGTATGCATTTTAACCTCACATTCATTATTTCATTTCAAATCCAGTGTGGTGGAGTATGGGGTCAAAATAGCCATAATTGTGCCACTGCCTGAATACTCTGACTTGCGCATTATACACGCTCTTTAGCCTGTGAAAGTTGTGCTTATAGTACTGATTGTTTAGCCTGTAACCTGCACGAGAACCTCCCAAAAGGGATGAAGTAAATGCTTTGTGTTTAACGACAGGGCTCCAGTGGATCAGAATGAATTCTGAGCTCTAATCTAATCATATCTCCACTCAAGCTTGAATTTATCGAATTTAGGGTTTTTAATTCTTATTTTCTCTCATATATTGAGTCATAGCATAGCTAATACAATACGCGCAGACATCATATCATGTATACTTTCAAGGAAATAAGGTAATTTAATACTCTAAGGTAATTTAGTAACATAATCAACAATTAACTTCTCATCAATTGTAACAATATTTTATTTTTAGGTTACTGTAAAATGCTGAAAACACATTATATGCCTGTAAAACATAATTTTTATTAAAGTGAACTGGGTAGCAATCGACTGGGTGCTGATTATTTTCTGAATTTAATTTCTTTATTCGATAAGATGTGCAAGTGCTTCATTATGCCCTGTGGCCTGCTTTTTTTTCTCTTTTTTTTTTTGTCTGATGAAAACAGAACCTGATTGGAAAAAACATGTACAATGTTATAAAAAATGTGTATTTTGTAGAAATGCATTTAACACTTTCCTGACCCTGGAGAGACGTGTGCTGATTCTCCCACACGGATGGGTTATCCCCCGTGGCCCGTTACATCACATCACATTGTAGACATTCAGCAGACGCTCTTCAGAAGCCCATAAGTACAGAACCTCCAGTTCCCAGCCAACACAAAGCCTTCTCTCTGTGTCTCAGACCATAGAGAAGGCACCTTTTAAATAAATAAATAAATAAATAAATTCCTGCCTCACTGTCTCCCTCTGCCAACATTCCAAAAGGTTGCCCCAGGTATGGAACAGGTAGGACCGGCCAGCTCCTGCGACGTGATTGGCAGGAACTTTCTCAAACAAATGATGAAAAAGCCAGTCTAAGAGGCACAAGTGGAGTGATATCGTGTAGGTACATAAAACAAATAAATAAATAAAAACACCCAGAGCCCGAAGTACACAACTTTTGGTTGCCAAAGGTACTTATTAGTACCCAAAGAGTAAATGATTGTGCTTTACGAGCATATGATTATTGTCTAGCTGCTGTTGTTTGTCCTTTGTGTGTTTGTAGAGAACATTCATCATAACATAACATAATGGGAAGAACAGGCCATTCAGCCCAGCAATGCTCTCTTTTTTTCCTACCACTCGAGTCACCCTCCTGTCTAATAGCTCAATAGGATCTGGCAGCTTGTCCAGCCTGGTCTGGAACACCCCCAGTGACCACTTCTTGGCACGACGCCCCAGGTATGACCAGACAGATCACATATTTCTTTCTACACTCACTGCTCTGCTCAACCTGGCCTCAGTCCAGCACCACTCCTCCTGCAGCTATGGGGAGAGCCAGGGAGTCACTCCCACTCTCTCTGTCGCGCAGTTCCAGAGAAAACAAAACTCTGTGTTTGTTTGTTTGTGTGAGCAGAAGCCAGTATCTACGTGGCTGTGCTCAGAATCAGGAAATACCTCCTGCTCTTTCTCACACGGATTCAGAGAAACTTCATTACATTCTGCACTAAAACTAATCTCTGTCACTTTGAGCAGTGAAATGGCACAGGCTGCAGGTCTTTTGGATCAGGACCAGTTCAGCTGTGCGATCTGTCTGGATCTACTGAAGAATCCGGTGACTATTCCCTGTGGACACAGTTACTGTATGGGCTGTATTAAGGGCTACTGGGATCAGGGTGATGATACTGGTGTCTACAGCTGTCCCCAGTGCAGAGAGACCTTCACCCCAAGGCCTGTTTTAAGAAAAAGCACCATGCTGGCTGAAGTGGTGGAGAAATTGAAGACAGGACTCCAAGTTGCTCCTCCTGCTCACTGTTACACTGGACCTGGAGATGAGAGAGTACTGTGTGATGTCTGCACTGGGAGAAAGCGCAAAGCCATCAAGTCCTGCCTGGTATGTCTGGCCTCTTACTGTGAAACTCACCTGAAGCCTCACTATAAATATCCCCCCTTTAAGAAGCACAAACTGGTCAAAGCCACTGGAAACCTGCAGGAGAATATTTGCTCTCATCATGACAAACTGCTGTTAATTCACTGCTGTACCGATCAGCAGTGCTTCAATCTGCTGTGTGTGATGGATGAACACAGAGGCCATGATACAGTCTCAGCTGCAACAAGAAGGAATAAGAAAAAGGTAACAACTTAAAACAGTAACAAAAAATCTTCATGCTTTTTCACAGTGATGTATAATTCTTTGCTTGCGTTTTATTTCATTTGTTTTCTACAGTGCCGTTAAAAAGTATTTGCTCCCTTCCCAATTTCCTCTATTACTGCATACGTTTCAGGTCATGTAATTTTCAACAAGGAGAACCCACAAAACACGTTTGTAAAACTACTTATTATTATTATTTATTATTATTATTATTATTATTATTATTATTATTATTATATTAATTTATTTAATGAAAGGTGTGGAAAAGGTCCTTGGTCCCTTAACCTTAAACGGAGTGTGCCACCTTTAGCAGCAACAATCACAACCAAACTCGTCCTGTAAACCAGGAAGTGACACAGCGTTGTAAAAAGGTAGTAATTTAATTCAGCATTAGCTGTGCAATGATGAACGTAATGCACAGTGACAGAGCAGGAAGTGAACCCAAGTCAGCCCTTTGTGTGACAGCTCTGTTCACCCCTCCTCACCCCCCATATTCACTCCCTGAATGGGAATCAACGTTTAAACGTTCTGCTCATATATAAGACCAGTACACTTCTACGCACTGACCTTCAGGTGTCATTGTGTTCCCTGGTTATTTTCTGTGTGTTCAATTCAAGATTGCATAATTGTTTACCTGAGTTTTTTTTTTTATTAATTGAAAGATAGTTGTAATAGACAAGCTTACCTGCATGTCGCACAATTAAGTGCTGATTTAGTATGTTTAAAAATGTAAAAAATATATTTTATTTCACATAAAATTTAAAAAAGCACTCACTCAAGGTGGGTACTGATCAGAGGAGAAGACAACAGCTGGCTGCTGGAAGAGCCATTTCAGGGCTCAGTCAGGGCTCTCCTCCAGTCAGCCAGTGAGGAGCCCAGTGTTGGGCCACTTTCCAGCCCTGTGGGCCTCAATCCCACTGAGCCACACTGTGGGGAACAGGCTGTCTGGGGTCCCAGTAAGAGCTGAGTGAAAGGCCTAGTTAAAATGTACAGCCCTCCTCTCTCTGTGTCTCCTAACAGCGCTCTGCACAGACAGCAGTGGAGGACAGCAAGAGTTGGGCCCCTACGATTGTGTTTCTGTGGCAGACGGATTCTCGCATGAGGAACTACGGAATTGACCTTCAAAAAAGGAATGTCAGCTCATGCGTGGACTTCAAAATGTTTTGTGTATTTTTTTTTGTTTGTCTTTTTTTAGGTTTTTGTTTTTGCACACTTTTCGTACCCTTTTAACCTATTACAAAGTGGGGGGGGGTTGTGCTGAGAACATTGTTCTGAGCAAATAAATTAGCTAACCATCATGTTATAGTGTTAGCCTATAGCATATCCCAAAATGGCACTGTTTTCTAGCCCTACTTAAGCTCACGTATTTTTAGCACACCATCAAACTTGCAAGTAGCCTGATTGTATAATGTCAGGGCAGTCAGAGTAAACTGTGGTCATGATAATGAAATTTGGCTTGACCCTTTAGAAGAATGGCCACAGCAAATGCATGGCACCTGGTGTCATCCTGGTGTTGACAGGGTGGCCTGTAGCGTAGTGGTTTAGGTAAATGACTGGGACAGGCAAGGTTGGTGGTTTGAATCCCAGTGTAGCCACAATCAGATCTGCACAGCCGTTGGGCCCTTGAGCAAGGCCCTTAACCCTGCATTGCTCCAGGGGAGGATTGTCTCCTGTTTAGTCTTGTCAACTGTACGTCACTCTGGATAAGAGCGTCTGCCAAATGCCAATAATGAAGAAGGATAGATCTGTTACAGTGGGTGCTTGATCTCATGAATGCTAAGAGTAATGTCTAAGATGTGGTCCTGGGCATGGATGTGTTTCACCGTTAAAGCTCTCTCTACTTGCCTGGTTTAGTCAGGTGCTCCTGGGCTCCTGAGGAGGAGGCAAGTGGGGGGGAGTTGGGAAGAGAGTTCTTGAATTGAGCCACACCTGTGCTGAGTGTTTTGCCCTATTTAACTCTGTCTAATTCTTTATTTAACACTCTCTATCAAACTCCCTATTCAACACTCTTTACCTAAGTCTCTATTTAACACTCTCTATTTAACGCTCTCTATTTAACTCCTTATTTAACACTCTTTATTTAACGCTCTCTATTTCACTCCCTATTTAACACTCTATCTCTCTCTCTATTTAACACTTTATCAAACTCTCTAGTTAATACTCTATCTAACTCTATTTAACACTCTCTATTGAACTCTTAATTTAACACTCTATCAAACTCTCTATTTAATACTCTCTATCTAACTCCCTATTTAACACTCACAACTCAACTGTCTTTTTAACTCACTATTATATTTATAACTCTACATTTAACTTTCTATTTCACTTTCTGATTTTTCTACTTAACTCTCTTCCACTCTCACCTTGACTTCCAGACCTTATGCTTTCCTTTATTCTGTTGGTGCTTGGTTTAACTGAATACATGAATCTTTGCACTTTAATATCCTCATGTGATCTCCCTCTCTTGCCATTGCCTTATGAGTCAGGTTGTGGCATTACAGATTCAATCCTACACACACACCATTCAATCATACACACTCTCACACATACCATCCACTCATGCACTCACACACACACTAACACACACACCATCCACTCACACACTCATACCTACACACACACCATTCACTCAGGTAAATTATATTTAATTCACTGTTCTGTGGTAATGGAGGTGGCGCGGATGGTGCAGTGCATAGCACCGCAAGGAGGTCCTGGGTTCAAATCCCGGTCGGCTGGGGCCTTTCTGTGTGGAGTTTGCATGTTCTGCATGGGTTTCCTCCCACAGTCCAAAGACATGCAGGTTAGGCTGATTGGAGCGTCTAAATTGCCTGTGGGTATGAGTGTGTGAGTGAATGGTGTGTGTGCCCTGCGATGGACTGGTGACCTGTCCAGGGTGTATTCCTGCAATGTATGCTGGGATAGGCTCCAGCCCCCGTGCGACCCTGTTCAGGATAAGCGGGTTAAGATAATGGATGGATGGATGTTGCATTTTATGTGCCTCAGCTGTGCTATGCTGATCAAGTGTACGCACTTTCCTTTATTCTGTCAGCACTTCATATAATTAAACATTGGATTCCTTATTTGGTTATTAAAAACATTGAAATATAGTGTTTGCTTGTCTTTATTTAACTTACCGTTGGAATTATTATATATACACACATTTCAAGATATTTTGTGAATGAGGTGGGCTTCAAGAGGCCTGAGTAGTGGAATGGAAAAAAAAATAAAAAATGGCTTCAAAGGATAAAAACTGAGATGATCTTTACTGAGATGATCCGCTCCATTGAGAGAAGGTGCTCTGAGGTCAAAGAGCTGATCAGAGATCAGGAGAAGGCTGAAGTGAGTCGGGCTGGAGCGACTGGAGCAGGAGATTGCTGAGTTGAGGAGGAGAGACGCTGAGCTGGAGCAGCTTTCACACACAGAGGATCACATCCATTTCCTCCAGGTAACATCACTGGCTCTCTGAAGTGAGAGGAACTGGCAAGCTGTTGCCTTGCTTTGGGTTGAGACTGCAGTTCCCCCGTGTGGAACCTACATGGGTTTCAAATGACATATTTCTCCTTTATGGAGCAAAATCTTTTGTCATTTGTCACATTTTTATTCCACCCAACACAAATTAAATCCATCTGAAAACACTTTTCAATTCATCTCAGTGTAGACATTATGCTCAATCCTCATCCTCAAATGTCTCCCTCTCCCTCCTTTTCTCCATCGCTCTCCCTCCTTTTCTCCCTCTCTCTCTCGCCCCCGTCCCTGCACTGAAAGACATACACAGTCAGAAACAGAGAGGATTTAAAATGTTTTTTTGTTTTTTTTCACATTGTGGTCATTCTGTGGAACAAAACCATTATCATAACCAGCAGCCCTGCAACGTAAAAGCTCCCAAACCCCCCAACTCTGCCCCAGCTGAAAAACCCAGGCCTCTTGTCGCCCTCATAACAGGTTAAGTGAGCACAGCATGGACCACAGCTGTGGGCAGGCCGGCATGAAGGTTCCCGACCTGGCTCCACAGCATCTGTTCTCTGAGAAGCCCGTGCAGATTTGCTGAACAGAGGCCCTGGAACTGGGGCAACTGACAGGAATGAAGCAGCAACAGGCCAGCGTTGGCTTTTCTCCAGAGTTTACACAAACCTGCTGAAACTACATCCCGTTCCTCAAAACTACAGACACTGAAGACAAAACTGCAACGACAGAAATCTGTGCAATATGAAACACAAAAGCGCTTAAAACTGCAGGATTCTTCTCCCCTCTTGATGAGAGATGGCGACCAATTCACGAGCGCAAATGAAAAGACTAATTAATGGAATCAGTCTGAATGGTTATTAACCACTGGTGTAATTAATGGAATCAGTCTGTGGTAGAAAATTGTGTGAATATTTTTGGAAAAGTGTTGAGACTGAAATCTGTGTGGAAGTGTGGGGGACAAAAGGGAAATGAACTTAAAGTGCATACAGACAGTGCAGTGGTTAGCACTGCCGCCTCACAGCAAGGAGGTCCTGGGTTTTAATCCCCATCGGCCGGGGCCTCCCTGTGTGGAGTTTGCATGTTCTCCCTGTGTCTGCGTGGGTTTCCTCTGGGTACTCCGGTTTCTCCCACAGTCCAAAGACATGCAGGTTAGGCTGATTGGAGAGTCTAAATTGCCAGTGGGAATGGTGTGTCTGCCCTGCGATGGACTGGCGACCTGTCCAGGGTGTATTCCTGCCTTTTGCCCAATGTATGCTGGGAAAGGCTCCAGCCCCCCTGCGACCGTGTTCAGGATTAGCGGGTTAAGATGATGGATGGATGAATTAATTACTCTCAAAGGACACGCAAAGTCACACATTTCACACCTGCACTAATAGCCCCCCCTAGTGGAGAATCTTCAACCTGCGGTTCATGAGGTGCTTCGTATATAAAACTACTTATATTAGTTAAATATTAGATCATATTAACTATTCATATTCATATTAACTATTCTCTGACGCCATCATTGTTCAGAAACAATCAGAAATTCACATGAATGCACCTATCCTCATATTAAATCATAACCTCCATCAGATTCCTGTGAACTGTGAAAATAGCCATCCATCTTAGAGCATGTCATGGATTGAAACACTTTTATTTCCTCCATGAGTGCAATTGAACAATTATACAATTGAAGATGAATTGAGTCAAACACATAATACAGTCCTCATCAAATTAAAAAATTGCCATTTTGACGCTACTCTTGAAACATTTTTCAATCCAATTAATCTTTAGGTTCTAAACTCTAACTTTAGTAATTCTACAGAGAATCTGCACATCACTGAAACAAAGCAAAGCTCAGGAATTTAGTCATTTTAAAAGTATAACAGAGAAAATTACCTTATAAATCCAGGTTATGAAAACACAAATAAACACATAAGAATGCCTTTAACACTGCGAACATGAAGAATGAAGGTTTATGAAAGAATACAGGATTTTTGCATTTAATTTAATTACATGAATTTGAATTCCATCATTACATTTCAGTTTTATAAAATATCTTGTGTTTCCCTTTTTTATCACCACTGGCTTTGATTTTCTCTCACTCATCCCAGATCACTCAGTTTTACAGAGGATCCATCCCCATAAACCCCAAACCCAGGATAGAGGGGCTGAGTGAATGTGGTCTGGACTCTGTGCAGGAGGGTCATTGTGTCAGAGACACTGTAGAAGGACAGAGTTCCTGCCCTGTGATCTAGGTACACTCCTATTCTGGAGGAGGAGGGAGCAGGGATTACAGTGTGCTCATTATTGTGCCAGAAAGAGTAACTGGAGGGAGTGGACAAACTCCAGGACTTGTCATTAAATCCCATACGACAGTCATCACCCTCTCCTTTCCTGCTGATGTCTTTATAGGACACTACTATATCAACCATATCATTCCCACTCCGCTCAGCCTCCCAGTAACAGCGTCCAGACAGACCCTCTCTGCACAGCACCTGTAACCAGTAGTCAAATCTCTCTGGATGATCAGGGTATGACTGGATCTCTCTCACACGGGTCACCTCTCTGTTCCCCTCAGACAGACGGAACAGGTTATACGCTGTGTTGGGGTCCAGTGTGAGCTGACAGGAATCTGATGGAGGAGAAGGATGAGATGTTACATGAGGACAGGTCCATCAGTAATTCCCTGTTTTTGCCAAGACTATACAGAGTGATTTAAGTTTCTGTTCATCTCCATGTTGGTGTGATTGTGTGTTTCTGATCGTTTCAGTGGAAACAGACTCTTGTAATGACAATATTTTTCAATGAGTAGGATATTTTTAATTTTTGTTATACAGTACTTTTAAAATGTCATTTTATTTATTCAGACTGATGTGTGTGTGTGTGTGTGTGTGTGCGTGTGTGTGTTTCTCAGCTGAGAGTTTCAGAGTGAGCACTCACACTGTAAGAAATCCTCTCTGGTCCTGGGCTCTACAGAAGGGACTTCTTTCACTGCAGGGACAGAGAGAAAAGGACAAAAATAAAGTTATGGGAATAGGGAATTCTGGGTATCAAATATTATTGAGTGCTGACAGTTTAACAGACAATAACTGTATATTCATTCAATTTGATCTGCCCATTGGCTTCGCATGTGTGACAAGGCGAGTTAAACTCGCTGTTGTCCCTAATGGTGCAGTAATTGGGGTGGGGGGGGGAGTGGCACCGGCAGGATCTCATCTTTTGAACCAATCTCGGCTCCCTACCTTTTAAATGTTTTTCCTTTCTCTTCCTGTGATCTCTGATTGATTTCTTGTTCACTGTCTCGTCCTCTCCTCATGTCTGCCTGCCTTACCACGAGAGGTAAGAGAACATCTATTCTGTTTTCCCCCTGATAATATTGCGTGGGTTAATAACACCGCAGACTAACACAATGCTTTGGTTGCAGCTTGCTGTCCGTTGTCTGTTGGGTAATTCGTCGCGATTTAGCCGTGTCCCCTGATTTCGGTGGGTGGGCTATATTTTTATAGCTGTAATTACTTGGCATTCATCGACAGTAATGTTATATTCTCTTCTAATTAATTTATTAAGATGCGTCTGTTTGCGGAGTCTTCTCCGAAACACGGAAGTAACAACTCACGCAGTTTAGAATTCCATGGATTGTTTGGTAATGTACCGTTTTGCTGTATGTTTATTCTGATTGGATTTTAATGATAAAATACCAGATTAACTGTGACTTTCTTCACTTTGTAGGTGCAATAGTCACTGCTGTTTTGCCTCGGTGTTTTATTTGAAGTTCGTTTGGTTGCGTTTGTCAGTCGTCGAGCACGTTCGCTAGTGTCCCGTGTTGCACGGCTATAGACTAGTTGTTGGCCGGACGACCTAAGGTGCGCAGCGGCTGGTGCGCGTGGTGTGTAGCCTATATTACACCTCCGTGCCTGGAGTCTTCTTGGTGAGGCTTCTTAGAGGCGCACTTGTACTTTTCTACTTTCTTTATTTTCTTTATTTTCCTGTATTGAAGCAACTGGTATAGATAGGCTATAGTTAGGTTATTCCTTGGACTTTTAGGACTTGTCTCTTGTTGTATGGTGGGCTCGGTGCTGATTGGTGGCGGGGTTAGTCAATAGGGGTACCCTCCTCACGTGTTAGTGTGTAAGTGTTAATGGCACCTGAATCACATATAGTATCACCTTGTTTGTAGTAAGGCTTGCTGTGAGAGAGCACTGGGTTGTAACTACACATTGGGAGCCCTGAAGGTGAGTATGCCCCATCCCATCAGCGTCGTCACCCACCATCCTTAACCTTTACATCAGTCTACATTATCCCTATTTATTCTGGTAAAATTGATGTTCAAAATAAATATATTTTTATATGAATATGAGCATTTGTCTTAACTTCATTATTGCCTTCCAGCATCAGAATTTATTTAATAAAGTAATTGCATTTAACTTAGACCACGTCTCTGTCTTATTAGCAAACTGTAGAGGGGGCCTCTGTTATATTGTGTGACTGGGCGTACTTTAGGTTGAACCTTACATTTATGCACCCGGTTACACATGGATAAAAACAGTCAAAGAAGGATTTTGCACAACCTGATTCCGAGATCACTTCCACCTTGAAGACGTCCTCCAGTCGCTCTTTCAGCTCAGAGACAGATTTCCTCACAGCCTCAAAAGAGATGTGTGGACTGACAGTGATGCTGGGTAAGTCTCCAGGTCCAGGAGGGACACAGAGAGACTGAAAGCTCTGCAGACAGACACACAGACAAACAGACAGACAGACAGAGAACAGTCTCAGTACAGATTTCTGTGCAGATGCCAGGAACAGATCTTTGTAAATGAGGAACACACCTCACCCTGTATGTACAGTGTACACACTGCAGTCTGTCAGAGAGCCAGTGATGTTACCTGGAGGAAATGGATGTGATCCTCTGTGTGTGAAAGCTGCTCCAGCTCAGCGTCTCTCCTCCTCAGCTCAGCAATCTCCTGCTCCAGTCACTCCAGGAGTCCTTCAGCCCGACTCACTTCAGCCTTCTCCTGATCTCTGATCAGCTCTTTCACCTCAGAGCGCCTTCTCTCAATGGAGCGGATCATCTCAGTAAAGATCCTCTCACTGTCCTCCACTGCTGCCTGTGCAGAGCGCTGTTAGGAGACACAGAGAGAGGAGGGCTGTACATTTTAACTAGGCCTTTCAATTAAGCTCTTACTGGGACCCCAGACAGCCTGTTCCCCACAGAGTGGCTCAGTGGGATTGAGCCCCACAGGGCTGGAAAGTGGCCCAACACTGGGCTCCTCACTGGCTGACTGGAGGAGAGCCCTGACTGAGCCTTGAAATGGCTCTTCCAGCAGCCAGCTGTGGTCTTCTCCTCTGGTCAGTACCCACCTTGAGTGACTGCACAGCCTGTCTCAGATCCTGCAGCTCCTTCTCTCTCTCCTGGATTCTCTGCTGGAATTTACTCTGTGTCGCCCCCAGCTGCTTCTGTGGAAAGATTACAAGTAATATTACAGTACATGATGTTCACATTTGTTGAATCATATCATCATGTTTAAATCTAAATACAATAACCATAAAATATATATTTTTTAATCTAGCAGGTCTGTCTTGACTTGTACTGGCCATTTAAGCAAAAGTTGATTCCCATTCAGGGAGTGAATAGGGGGGTGAGGGGGGTGAACAGAGCTGTCACACAGAGCTGACTTGGGTTCACTTCCTGCTCCTACTGCTTTATCACTGTGGCCTTTGACCTGTAAATGACTTTACTGTTGGTGAAATGTTTTCAGCGAAGTCTCATGAAACACACCTTCCAAGTGAATGTTAAAATTGCTAGTGTTATTTTTACCATAGACACTCACCAAGCACTTCATCAGGAACGTTTTGACTTCATCACACCTACTTTATGCCATGATCTAATCAGCCAATTGTGTGGCAGCAGTGCAATGCATACAGTCATGTAGATAAGGGTCAGGAGCTTCAGTTAATTTTCACATCAACCATCAGAATGGGGGAATGAGTGTTGGTGGCAGACTATTTTAAGTATCTCTAAACTGCTGGTCTCCTGGGACTTTCACACACAAGTCTCGAGAGTTTGCAAAGAATGCTGCAAAAAACTAAATTCTGCTGCAAGAAATGCCTTGTTAATGAGACGTCAGAGGAGACGGGCCAGACTGGTCTAACCTGACAGGAAGGTGACACCACACATTACAACAGGGGTATGCAGAAGAGAATCTCTGAACACACAACACATCATAACTCTAAGTAGAAAGGCTACAGCAGCAGAAGTCTAAAAACTTAGTCTAATAAATACCTAATAAAGTGCTCACTGAGTGAAGGCTACAACATAATGATGCGATTTTTAAAAAAAGCACGGAAATCCCACTGTTCCCAGTTTACGCAGTTCCTCTCCCATTACAGCACTATCAGAGCTGCCAGGCAAGAGCTCCAGTCCTTACCTGTTTCTCAGTCCTTTCTGCTGCAGCTGAGACTGTATCATGGCCTCTGTGTTCATCCATTGTACACGGATAACAGATACACTGCTGATCAGTACGACAGTAAACCTCCAGCAGTTTTTTATGCTGACGGCAAATATTGTCCTGCAGGCGTCCAGTAGCATTGATGACATTGTGTGTTTCCTGGGTGAAGCTCATTGTGAAGTTTGAGGTGAGTTTCGCAGTAAGAAGCCAGACACACCAGGCAGGACTTGATGGCTTTGCGCTTTCTCCCAGTGCAGACATCACACGCCACGTCTCCAGGTCCAGCGTAACAGTGAGCAGGAGGAGCAGCTTGGAGTCCTGTCTTCTTCAGTTGCTCCACCACGTCAGTCAGCATGTTGTTTCTGCCCAGAACAGGCCTTGGGGTGAAGGTCTGTCTGCACTGGGGACAGCTGTAGACACCAGTATGATCATCCTGATCCCAGTAGACCTTAATACAGCCCATACAATAACTGTGTCCACAGTGAATAGTCACTGGATCCCTCAGTAGATCCAGGCAGATCGAACAGCTCAACTGGTCCTGATCCAGTAAACTTCCACCTTCAGCCATTTCACTGCTCACACTGACACAGACTAGTTTCTCTGAAACTGCGTGACAGAGAGTGGGAGGGACTCCCTGCTTCTGCCCACAGCTCAGGAGGTGTGGTGTTGGACTGAGGCCATGCTGAAGAGCAAGACTTGCAGAGCGGAGATTTACTCATAAATATCACACAAACACAAGCCTGCATGTGATGAGTGTTTGGTCACTAACCTGGAAACAGAGCTGCAGTTGGTATTGTCTTATCATGTATTCTGTTAGTCTAGGTTCGTCATGTTCAGGGGTCGGCAACCCTGGTCCTGGAGAGCCGCAGGGTGTGCTGGCTTTCGTCTCCACCTTAAAATAAGCAAGCGACTCAGACCCAAGAAACCAGGTGAGGTGAGTTAACTGTGTAATCAACGGCTTTCATTGATCAATTAATGCCAAGCAACAACGAAAGCCAGCACACCCTGCGGCTCTCCAGGACCAGGGTTGACGACCCCTGGTCATGTTGTTTAGTTTATTTCTTGTTACGATTTATTTTCTTGTCATGTCTAGTTATGTTTCGTTACGATTATATACCTGATTAGATACCGTGTTATGTTGAGTGGTTATCGTCTTAGTTTCGTTTTGTGTTATGTTTTGATTTATGTTTATTGTTACGGAGACTGGTTACTGTTTAAACATACACTTTTACATGTCTTTCCGCAAACCTTGCGTTCCGCCTTTTCTCTCTCTCTCTCTCTCTCTCTGTCATTCACTCCCTAATTGTTTCCATTTGTCTATTTACTAAAACTACTAACGCTAGATCAGGATTGGGTAGAAACTAACAAACTAATCATGTGTTCATGTTACCTTACGTTTCTCGTGCATGTCATTTACTAATTTCCTAATGCTAGGGCAGGATAGGTTTATTACTAACGATTACTAATTACCTTGTTAAACTTGTCATCCATCGCACCTGTTTTCTATTTCCTTGCTACGCTCTAACTAATTGTCTACACCTGTCTACACCTGCATTTATATCCCAGTCGCGTTACTGTTCACTGCGAAATTGTCTGCCTCTAGTTTACTACGCAACTCTTGAGCATCATTACGGGTTGATTCACGTTAAGAGCCAAGCCTGTTATACCGACCATCGTTTATTGATTTCTGTTTCGTTTCGTTTTTTTTTTTTGGACCACGTCTTCGCCTACCGTTTTGTACCTTTGCCTCGCTGATTGTTTCATGGTTTCGACTTCCGCATTGCCCTCGACTACGACTCTGCCTGCCGTCCGCCTGTACTTCTGCCCCGCTGACGGCTCTCCTGCTACCAGACCTTCCTGCACGTCTACCGAGTTTGCCTCTTCCCTCGGCATCGTGCTTTTTGTTTGTTTTGTGTTCGTTTGGCTGGATCTACGTGTATGGACATTGCTTGTTTTGACTACGCTCCTGGGATTCGTCCCGAATAAAGCCCTGACGGGACTTTCTCTTACCATTGTTTCGGAGTCGTGCATTTTGGGTCCAACTCCCACGCACCCGTCTCACGTTTCAAGTCAAACTACATTAAACCGTGTTTAGCAATATTGCTGCGACATAAACATGTTTAAGCAACCTTAACAGAACACAGTCCGTCCTCAGAAAGGACTATGAACACCTTCTGGAGTTCTGGGAGCTCTGGTTCACAACACCTTTAGCAGATTTTGAGCTATTATTATTCCTGTATCGCAATAGAAATGGCGTGACAGTCGAACTCCAGGGCCATGGTTTGGCTCTGAACAAACAATGCGGTTGTTTATTTATCGTCGTTGATGGCTGGTATGAATGGCAGATTTTATTTTTATTTTTCAAAATCGGACAACATGCACAGCTGGAAGTTTATTCACGAACGAGCTGGGAAGTAGTCGGAACATTTCCCGGAACAGAGGCTGGTTGAGACGCGTATTTGTTACAAAGTTTAGGTTTTTTTAGCCTACTCAGGACACATTATAACCCACTGTCCGGTCGTGACCATAAAATTATTTTAAAACCTGGAACCCGTCAACGCTTTAACTGTTTCCAAACGTTTTGGTATTCAAGACCGGAAGGCATCGAACCGGGGAAATTAAGAGTCTCACTGAGACAACCCAAGTCACAGAAGGGATGCCATTATTCTATTCAACACAATGGAACATATTTGTCAGGGACTGTGCACATTAACCAACATTTCCGTTTACACAAAAGTAAATGTGCCGGAATCAGCAAATGAGAGAATTTTTTTATCTGTAGCCCCACCTTCGTTATCTGACTCCATTTAAGATATAATTTAGAAATTTGGGTTTGAAACATACGCGAACCTCGGGAGTGATTACACTCGACTCTTACCTGCGGCACCATTACTCAATATCTAGCCAACACAATACATGCACTATATTGACATGATAGTTGCGAGCCCTGGTCGGCGTGCATTTAGACCATGGGTTCCCTTCGCATCTAATTACAAGAGCCATGCAACAACAATCCTTTGTGGGCCGAACTTGGCTGCCTTTCCCAGCTTGGAAACACCACGAAAGTACCAAGCCACTGATCAGTTGGTCTTTGGTCAATATTGTCCCCCTGAGTATTCAATCGTAATTTAGGCTGAAAAAGGTACAAGATGAATTAGAGTCATGAAGATCACGCATGTTACAAACAAAATAATTTTGTTTACCAATAGACATACCAATAGACACTTACAAAATACACAAATTAAGAATAGAGATCGAGTAAATAATCATACCTAGCCTGCTTTGGCTACACACAAACACAGAACGTACATATATAACGTGCATAGTGTGGGAAGCCGGTTACGGTCTTCCCTATACATACATACACATATACATACACAGAATCAGAACCAGGTCAGAATATAGTAATGTTTGGTGTTATTCTGATTGGTTCAGTGCGACTGGTGTAATGGTCTAGTTTTTGTAACAGTCTACCTTTGATAGCATAACCATTCAGGAGCCGAGGGGAAACTGGGCAAAAGCTGTCTCTGTAGAAGTCATGTGTTTTAGCCCCCTGCCTGGTGGGCCTGGCTGTAAATTATAGATGGGTGACTCACTTTTAGGGTCAAGATATAAGGCCTGGATTTCGGAGATAAGGAGAAGAAACCAAACAGTCTCCTTTCCTTTCATTCACCCAAATCAGGTTTATCCAAAAGATATATTACCATGAGAGGCACAAATACATATTTACAGCATAGTGCAGTTATCATGAAAACTCCCAACTACAGCATTCATAGATATGATGGGGCGGCCTGTAGTGTAGTGGTTAAGGTCAGGAAGGGCTGCCATTTCTGAGGGGCCTGAGAGCTGGGGTTTCTGATCAATGTTGTTTAGACTACCTTGTAGGGAGTTAAGATTTGTGTATTTTGTAATTGATTGTGATATTGTAAAACTAATAACCTACCTGTCTGCGAATAAACTATTTTGTTTGTAACTTGCGTCATCTCCATGACTCTAATTCATCTTGTACCTTTTCAGCCTAAATTACAACTGAATAGTCAGGGGGAAATGGTGGCTAAAGACCGACCAATCGGCGGCGCGGTGCATCTGTGGTAGTTCTAAGCTGTGAGGCCAGCAATTTCTGTCCATTAAAGGGTCGGGTGATGCACGGCTCTTGTGATTTGG